>NC_056725.1:1829713900-1829898900 GCF_019279795.1 Protopterus annectens
TAGCCTTGGACAACTGTCACAATGTGCATCTATGACTGCAGTTTCAATCATAGAGATTTCATCATAGTCAGATGACTAATTTGACAGCAGAGCAAGCCCATGACAGTACAGAGAATGTTGGTCATGATATCCTTCCAGAGATAAGGCACATTGCCCTGTGTGTGTGTGTCTATATATATATATATATATATATATATATATATAGGGAAACACACACATATATATATATATATATATATATATATATATATATATATATATATATATAATAAGAATTTGTGGGTCTACTTCTAAATTTCGAGCTTTCACAAGTTCGAATTGCTTATGGTTGAAAGTTGTGAAGCTGTATTTATTTGTGCTATAACTTTTAAAGAGATAGCAAATGTCACACTTACAACTGTACAGCAATTATGTGATTCTTACATTTATAGTTTGCTGGCTACAGCATTTGTCATGACTACCTGTTTGCTGTGAACCAAGTGATACAACACTGAAAACATAACACCCTTGTACGGTTACTGATGGTACCTAACACTGTAGGACTAACTTTCTGAAACTGAACATTTCTTGCAAAATTCTCATGAAATTACTTCATGACACTCCGCTAGATGCTGCGGTTATTTGATGATTTTTGCTGCACAAACATGAAGTTAGATTTATTTATTTTTATTTATCGTTTGATAAGTGGGTAAGTTCATAAATCCTTTTCAGCCATTACCCAGCCATAGGTAGAAGGGTAAATATGTTATATTATAAATTAATGGTTAAGGTGTTTACCTTATAGACAGAAGTTGCAGGGTTTGATTCTCACATGGGATATTTGGCTAGGCTTAAAATGGCCCAAAAGGGCAGTTAGCCTAGTATTAATCTATGAACCTATATATATATGCATGTATAAAATACACACACCAAACACTTTCCAAAATGTATAAAGTGGTGTTTATTGTAACAAGAATTAAAAAAAAAGAATGTTGATCAATTAAAGTTAGTATTAGTAAGGATAGGTAGAAGTATAACAAAAAAAAAAACAATTGTGATGGTGTATAGCTGGTCACCATTTTTGTGATCTCAACAGTTATTATTCTGCTGATAAAATCTCAATGGCTAGCAGTTTTCAGGTCTGAGAGTAGACAGTGGTTGAACTTTTACTTATGAAAACAGTTTACACTTGCTCAGGTGATGATGAACAGATACAAGAAAGTCAAGTAATTCGCAGTGTAAAAATAGGTAATATTAGTCATTAAGGAGAGGCACAAGAAAACAGAGAAGACATTTATTTCAGCTGAAGACTTTAAGTAAAACTATTCTCAAATGAAACCTTATCACATGAGCTGGCAGATATGAAGTGTCCGAACTCCTGCCAGTCGGGGTGCAGGTTCTGCAATAACTTTGTATGTATGGATGTGATTATTTCAGAAAATATCAAAAATACACAAACAACAAACTAGAAACAGTGGACTATAAATATCAAAAGCATATAATATTGAAAACAAAAATAACTCATGAAGTGTTTTTGAAGTGGTGCAAGCCTTCCACACCCCCACACTTAAATATACCAACTCCATGATTGCATTGGCTGGAAAAACAGGAAAAATTTCATTGAAAACTAAAATCACTGCTGGTGCAGAAAAAGAAAAAAAACGTGTAAAAATTTAAACTTCCAATGCATAACCTTAATCAGGAAACATTAAAAGCCCATCCCACTCTATAAAATGCAAATTAAACTCAAAAACAAAAACAGTGTCAACTAAACTTCAGATTGGAATAAAACCTTTCATAAATGACAGAATTCTAACTTACTGGTGTTTGCTCAATCAAAGCAAACCAAAAGCATATTTGGCTATTTGTGCATTTGACCAAACCTCTACATACTTGGATACTCAGGTTCAGGGCTGGTGTTAGCATTTTGGGGGCCCCCAGCAAATGTCAAGTTGGGGGCCCCTTAGGCACTTCCAGTATAAGTATCATCCTATCAATGCCATCCATCCTAAGTAACCTTTTACTTTGTGCAGCAAACTTTTATGAGGAGTAGTATCCACAGACAGACCTGCAGCTACAAGCTCTTACATTACAACAGGCCTATGTATCACACTTTCACTATGTTGAGCTGTCTAACAAAGGGGCAGTTACAGTTACTGGCACTTAGCTGCAACAATGATACATTGCAACAAGTCTATGTACAGGTCTGGACTTAAAGTGAAATGATGACTGGGCCTACATTTCAACATCACACACACACACACACACACACACACACACACACACACACACACACACACACACACACACACACACACCCTCCAGTCTTCTCCTCTGATTCCCGCTCCTTTTGGGCTTCCCATACCATGCACATTACTTTTTTCTTCCTTTTCTCACATTTTGCCTTACTCTCAGCTTTTTCAAGAAGCCATAACTTTCTATATGCTCTGAAGTGCATTTTACACAACCTTTTCATCCAATAATGGCTTGAACAGAAATTATGATTAAGGAAAGAAATTCACTGTTGCGGTTCAGCATTAGTTTTCCTTGCATCCTTTCAACACACCTTTCCTGAAGAAAATGGCACAATAATAACCATTTAGGAAATAACTCAAGCCAGGGCCCAAGAAGCCATACGTTTTCAGATGGTCTGGAATGCATTTTAGAGCATTTTCTCAACATTTTACTCCAATGGTGACCTAAACAAAAATCATGAAAAAAAAAAAAAAGAATTTCAGACTTATTTTTTTTTTTCTTTCAAGGAAGACATAAGTTGTGCCCAAGGCTTAATTTTCAAAGCTGACAAAATTGTAGCTTACAGTAAACTAACAAGCTAATAGTTGTGAGAATATTTAAGTCTTATCCGGAAATACTGCCTACCTCCCTAACTCCCTACAAAAGACCGTCACTGTCTATGCATCCCTCTGGTGTTAGCCTGGGATGAAAGCAGAGATTTAAATTTCCTGTTCAAGTGACAGCTGATATACATATACACAGCATGTTCTTCACCCCTAGCCTTCAAAGGCAGCCACATGTTTATGTGCCTAATACATGATTGTGAGAGTGATTTCAGTAATATATTCAAATTTGTTGCTCCTAGACAGTACACCTCTCTTACACAAGCTATAGTAACCTTCTTTGTACACCTCTGAGGTCTGCGAGAAACACTGCCCTCAGCTCAAACACAAGCTATAATGACTTCATGTGCCCACCTCTAAGATTTGACTGTGATGAAAATTAAAGATGTAATAACCACGCAATCTCCAGCCACTCATAACCCACCCGTAGCAGCTTTCTGTACACATACATTTGAGCAGGACTGGTTTTAGAATGGGTATGGTTGTAAACAGAGGCTATTATTAGCTTTATCCTAAAAGGGTCATATCTCAGCACCATTCAGGTTAAACAGCATATTCAGAAGATTGATACATTTTTCTCGAACAGGCAACAGCTTTGGTGGGGGCCTCCACATAGTCAAGGATGATTAAGGGAGTCCCCATTATCCATTTAGACAGTCTGATGAGTGGGGGCCACCAGACTCCAAGAATATCTAAGTGTCTGAATGTTCTTTTATATATGTTATGTCTTACGTTTAAAATATAATTACTTGTTAGGTACATTTTTTACTGATACACAGAAGAATAATGTCTGTGTTCTGGCATTACTGGGTGCATGTACAGATAAAAATCAGTGATATTTTTTACACACACACACACACACACACACACACACATATGCACAAGCCACAGCAGTGTACTTATTTCAGCAAACAGCAATACATTGTGCAACACTGGTACTGCTACACCAAATCAGTCACTGCTGTTTAGGAGTCGCCAAACAGCAGAAGCAGTAAGATTTATCTCATTGAGGAGTAATGCATACTTGTCACTGTCCCTACTTTCACAGACCTTCCCTGATTTTGTTCATACTTTTGCTTTATCCTTCGTAAAAAGTCTGATTTGCTGGTAAATCATTCAGGATTACAGTCAATCAATCCAGACATCTGAGTTTTATACTTATTGTCCAAAAATACATGTTGATGGAAAATATGTCATTCTAGTAACATTTTAAGTGAATCAGAGTAATATTTAAACATATTCCTGATTCTGAACCTGATTCTGAACCCTTATTCTATTATTTTTGGGATTGTACTGAATTCTTAAAAAAAGAAATTGAGAGTTATAGTATCTGGTGTTCTGGTATTATTTATAAAACTACCTGAAAGAGAAACTATCCCTGATGATCGGAAGCATCAGCTCTTCTTAAAATCCAAAGTTTGCACTGAGGTAAGTCGCTCCAGTGCTTATATTGTTCATGTTCATTATCATCTTCATCCTAACAGAGTCATATCACAGCCCTCTTCATGTTAAAGAGCATAATTAGGAAATTAATCAGTTTTTTCTTCCTCATTTTTCCCCAATCAGAAGCAGCTTTTGGGGGGCCCACACACAGTCAGAGATGATTAAGGGGGCCCCTGCAGCCATGGTTCTGTAGGGACCAAAAGCTGGCTATGTAGTTAGTTTTAGTGGAGAAAATGTCCAAAAGCAGGGTTTAGCTAAGCCAGGGGCACTATGTCAGTGATAAAATAATGGAATTCTGATGCCTGCTACTTGACAAAACACTGTTACTACAACCAGAAATATCTTTGAATTTTAATGGAGCTATAAATAAGAGTAATTACCCTTGTGGTTTATTAAGTATACAAGAATACTGTACCAGCTTTCGTTGGTTTTACAGACGTGACAAAATATCAGGATAAGATAACTTGCTGTGGTCAGGTGCCCCCAGCGACCACAGGGTTCGCTGGTGCCTAAAACCGGCTATGCTCAGGCTTACACTGCATGTTTGGCTATCATTCTACCTTATCTGTGGCTCAGTGATGATATTTAGTAGGACCATTTTGACCTTGCTTATACAAATTTTGAAGCTGACATCTTTCTAGAGGCAGAAAAGACCACTTTTGTGTTGAACTGCATATATGCTTTTTTAATCATTATCATGGTACAAGTCGATATGTTCTGGGTATTATTGCATGTGTACCACTTATAGAAATTAAATATACTGCAGCTTGCATACTGTCACAGTGAAATGCTTTTGTTTGTCAGTATCCAAGAGGCAGTACCACAGTTGCCCTCCCTTTACAGTAAGTAAAACGTTTCGGGGAAGTATTCTTGGGTGCTTGGGTATTCACTATACCTAAGGCTGCAGTTCCAATCATTTTGCACACAGCTGAGCATTGACAGTGACTGGGCCTTTTTCTCTTGTCGTGTTTCAAGTGATTGAGCCATTTTCCCATGTCTTGTTTCATGTGACAGCATCACTTGATTGAGAAATATGCATGATTTTAATTTCTGATGTAATACTAGCTTAGTATATATATATATATATATATATATATATATATATATATATATATATATATATATATATATATATTACAGACATCCATCTCATTTCCTCATCCTGAACAGAATTGCTATCTCCACCCTTTGCAGAAAATGAATATAATGCAACTTGACCGCCTACCAAATTCTTATGGCCATATGGGACTTCTGTCAGCTCCCATCAGCATAGGGTTATATCTGGGAAATAGTTTGACATTTAATTTTTTTTTAGTTCTTTGGCAAAATATATTCAGCTAGAAGCCAATCTGGTGGTCCTCTGCCATAAACAAACTCTGCAACAGAAGAAAGAAACTGTTGCAAAAATGAGTAAATTCCCATGACTGGAGGAACTCCCTGGTCAACCTCAGTAAGAAGCTGAGATCCCTCATAAAATCCTCCAAAGCTAGTTACGAAAACAAAATTGCCACTGACTCTAAAGACAACCACAAAGCATTCTATAGCTATGTCAAGAATCTCAATGGCAACCCTCAGAGCTGCTCTGAGTTACAGCACAATGGCACTAAATATACAGAACCAACTGATATTGCCAACATCCTGGCAGATAAGTTCATTGCTAACTTTACCCCCCTCTCACCCCTTGGAGGACCCATCTCTATACCGGAAGAATGCAAAGTTCATGTAATCATGGCTGCACAGGTAAAAAACACACTCTCCAAAGCCAAGAACACAGCATCCATGGGACCTGACAATATCCCAGGCTGCGTTCTACAAGAACTACAGAATGAACTGGCACCCTACCATGTTCAATCATAGCATCACCTCAGGCTTTGTGCCCACTGAATGGTGCACCGCAACGGTTATCCCACTCCACAAAGGGGGAGCCACGACGGACCCCAGGAACTACCGCCCCATTAGCCTGACTAGCCTGGTCTGCAAGGCCATGGAATGTATCATCACAGGACTCATAAACAAAGATATTGGTAATCTCCAAACTCTGGACCCTACCCAGTTTGTGTTTGTAAAAGGCAAATCATGTCTCCTAACCCTGATTGACTTCTTTGAAGCAGTCACCAAAGCCATAGATGAGGGTAACATGGTTCACACAGCTTATCTAGATCTCTCCAAGGCTTTCGACACCATCCCTCACTCTGGAATTATAGATAAGCTCACTAAACTAGGTATAAATCCCTATGTCACAAGATGGGTTGCCAACTGGCTTATGGACAGAACCCACACTGTTAAAGTAGCAGACTCCAAATCTGACTTTAGACCAGTGACAAGTGGAGTACCACAGGGTTCAGTCTTGGGTCCTCTCCTGTTTGGTATCTACTTCTCTGAAGTACAGGCTAACACAGAAGGTCTTTGGCTAACAAATTTTGCAGATGACTGCAAACTAGGAGCCATAATCGAAACTCCTAATGATGTGGACATACTACAAAAGGGCCTCACAGATGCCTGGTGTCAAAGCCATGGCCTGAAGCTCAATGCCAAAAAGTGCATTGTCATCCCCTTTGGTAAAAACTCTGTACCCATGAACTACCACATAAGTGGTAATCTACTTAATGCTGAATGTGTGATAAGAGACCTTGGGACACAGGTGGATAGTAATCTCTCCTTTGATAATCACATCGCCACTGTGGTCAGGAAATCCTTCTAAGTTGCTCACCTCATCACAAAAGGTTTCTTATCCAGAAAAAAAGAAGTCATTGTTCCCCTCTACTCGTCACTCATTAGACCCATTGTAGAGTACAACGCCCCTTTTGGTATGTACCTTACAAGACATCTACAACAACTGGAAATGGCACAGAAATACCTCACAAAGAGGATTACTGGCCTCAAACAGATGACCTACGCAGACCGTCTCAAAAAACTCCAGCTTTACTCTGTCGCATATCGCCTACTCAGAGGTGATCTCTGCCTAACATACAAAGCTATGTCAAACCCAGAGCTGTTGGACATGCTCCACTTAAATAAATCCCAATCCTTCTGAGCTACATGCTCTAGGGACCTAAACTTTGTCACCACAATAAACAGAACATGCTGGAGGGATAGATTCCTGTCCCAGAGACTTCCCATACTCTGGAACAGACTATCTATCTATGTCAAACAGAGCTCCTCATTAGCACTCTTCAAAAAAATCTTGATGATTGGATGGAAAATAGGAAATTCACCCCAGGGATCACTTCTGTGGCTCTGCTCGACAGGGGCACAGGAAAATAATTTTCTTGGCCAGGGTACCTTTTTGGCTAGGCTTATATAGGCCCTAGGGCTAATAGCCTAGTACCTATCTATGAACCTATGAACTTTACTTAGATTGTTGCTAATGAAACTGTTTGAATACAACTTCAGAGATCTTGGAAATGGTTTGTTTGAACATTTCAAACACTTGGAACCATTAAGTTTGGAACAAAATGTGTAGATTTTACTTCTAACGAGAAAATAACCACCAATTTCAGGCACAAATAAATCAGGTCCCAAATGAAAGTTATAGATTTAATTCACACTGAAACGCCAGCACACAGAAAACAAGATAACGTATACAAAACCAACGTTTTCGTCATCAACTTCCTCAGTAGTGACCATCATAATTACACTTTGTCTTTGTAGATTTTACTTCTGTTATTATATCAAGAAATATATCTTCAATTTTTTTTTATTCTGCTTGAATCCACAAGATGTGTTATGCATAATGTGACAGAATATACTGAGCATTCATAAGTTTCAAGAGTCTAATACATGAAAAGCTGTATTACATGTGCTGTAAAACTAGTAAAATACCATTTACTGAAAGCTTAAACTTCGTTTGAGTATTCCTTTCTTTCAAAAAAAAAAAAAAAAAAAAAAAAACAATAACACAACTTGTAGACCCTCACTGGTTGGCCTTTGCTAAGATATTTCTTCTCCACCAATTAGAATTCAGTCACATTCCGCATGTCCACCTGATGTATTCTATGATATAATTTAGTGACTATATGAGAGCTCATCCCCTGAGCTCTCTTCTTTTTTTGCTGCTATCTCTGGATCTCAGTCTTGCCACCATCTGTAGTCCCTTAGCAGGCCAAAACACTGCATTAACTGTCTTTGTGCCAGTCTGTTTGCCAGCAAAGACCTGCAACAGTGCTGCCTGTTGTGTATTAGGGAAGACCATGGTTTTGACATCTTCCACACATGCCATCAGTTCAGCTCAGCTTCAAAGGCAGGAAATGCTGTCAGTCCATTTCACAGATACTGCAGTTGTCAAGAGCTCTTCATGTAAAGTCTACTGGGTGGGTCTTGCTTCCAGCCCCCAGTGTATGTCCTAGCATAATGACAAAGACAAACAATCAGGAGACAGGTCTAATTGTGTAGCCTATTAAAGTAAATCCTGTGTTCAAATACTTCCTCAGACCTTTCTGGCTGTGAATCAGCTCTAAGCTAGTTTGACAGCTTCAGTTCTAATCAGTCCACAGCCTTGACTGAGGGCCTTAGCATTGGAGGAGGTGTTCTTTCAGCTCACACTCTTGGAGTTGTATTCTGATTTTGCACTGCCCTGTCTTCAAATCAGCTACAGCCCATGTATGATTAAGCTAGATCATGAAGAATTGTTCTCGCTGCCAACTAGTTGTGGATAGGAGTTACTTAGGAGTATGGACTATACTGCAAGAGAATGTTACCACATGTTCTGCTATAACTTTAACTTTGACTATACTAACGATTTAATTAGGGCCACTTTCTCGTGTATACTGTCAAGGATTGTCTTATCACTTAAAAGAGCTAAGGAGCAAGAGCCTGGATGCCTACTTTTTAAAGCTCCTTTTTAGCACTCTCTCCCCCTTTTAGCAGCAGGTCCCCTTCACTCCATTAACCCATCAATTCCTAAACTGGCTAACTAAAGCCATATTGCCAAATGGGCAAGAGTTAGGCTGAGGTGAGCCAGCCTCTCTGCATGGTTTAGATTTTTTTTTTATTTATGAAATTATTTTCTGTCCTGAATTTTTGTCTCACATGCAGTTATACCAGTATAGATCTGCATCTGTGTATGATCTGCTGATGTCTTTGCCAGCAGTTTTCTAGATGGCCGAGACATGCAATCATTACCACGATTCACCATCCTTCTTGGTAAATGGCCTAACCCTCCCCTCAGGATATATGATTTTTGCAAATATGCCACTTGTTATTATTCTCCACAGTTCTTAGGGGGCAGGTCTGCTAATCCAGTTCTGGTTCCTACTTAGCAAACAGGACTCTATCCTTGTCCACACGTGAGCAGCCGATGCTCACTTTTTTGGAGGGGGGGGGGGTAGTGCCATTTAGCCAACCACCTGAAAAGAAAGCCTTTCAGGTCAGTGGCAAGCCTTTATGAACCTGTTTTTTGCCACTTCTATTTCTTCAGCTAGAACTGGTGAAGCCCAAAAAGAGTAAGAGGCCTTTGTGGCATCAATAGAAGCCCTTAAACATGACATGATTTTGCCCTTGCTAGGACCAGCAAACTTCTCTAGGCCGATGATTTCTGTGTTGGTCTTGCTGCAGTCCTGACTATGGTCTTGAGACTTTCTGTGTTGAGATAGGTTCATAGGTTGATACTAGGCTATCTGCCCTAGGGCATTTATAAGCCTAGCCAGAGTGTGTTTGGCTTTTGCCACCCTTTTAGATTAGTTGACTGTGCCTCTGTTTAGTAGATCACAAAAGATAGCCATTTTGAGGTTAGTTTACTGTGCCTCTGTCTAGTAGGGACACAGAAGAGATCCCAGGGGTAAACCTATGATCTCCCATCCACTCGTCAAGATTTCTCTTGAAGAGGGTCATTGAGGGGCTCTGCCCAACATGGATTGGGATTTTGTTCCAGAGTGAGGGGAGCCTCTGGGATATGAATCTGTCTCTCCAGCATGTCCTATTTGTTTCTGTGCTGAGGTTTAAGTCCCTGGAGCGTGTAGCTCTAAGGGATTTGGATTTCCTGAGGTGGAGCATGTCCATTAATTCTGGGTTGGACATGGCTTTATACGTCAGGCACAGATCGCCTCTGAATAGGCGGTAAACAACTGAGTAGAGCTGGAGTTTCTTTAGCCTAACTACGTAGGGCATCTGTTTGAGTCTCTTGATCCTCTTGGTGAGGCACTTTTGGGGTCTTTTCAGTTGCTGCAGGTGTCGGGTAAGGTACATCACAAATGGGGCATTGTATTCAATTATGGGCCTGATGAGTAGAGGGGCACAATATAATAAGGTGGGCTATATAGAAGGTCTTTCTAACCACTTTGGCAATGTGATTGTCAAAGGAGAGATTGCTATCTACTTGGGTCCCCAAATCCCTAATTACTTCTTCCGTACTTAATGGATTACCTCCTATGTGGTAATTTGTGGGCACTTTGTTTTTCCCAAAGGGGATGACTATGCACTTTTTGGCATTTAGCTTTAGGCCATGGCTCTGGCACCAGTTATCCATCTCTGTGAGACCCTTTTGGAGGATGCTTGTGTCAGTCGGCGAGTCAATTATGGCACCCAGTTTGCAGTCATCTGCGAACTTGGTCAGCCATGCCATAGTCCTCCCGTGTTAGCCTGTACCTCAGAGAAATATATACCGAACAAGAGAGGTCCCAGGACTGAGCCTTGTGAGACGCCACTTGTAACTGGTTTAGAGTCTGACATGGCACCTGCAATTCTGACCATGTGCGTTCTATCCCTGAGCCAGTTTGCAACCCATCTTGTGACATAGGGGTTGATATTTAAGCTGGTGAGCTTATTTATGATGCCCAAGTGGGGTATTGTGTCGAGGGCTTTTGCGAGGTCCAGGTAGGCTGTGTGGACTACCTTCCCTTCATCTATGGCCTTGGTGACTGTTTCAAAGAAGTCAACCAGGTTCAAGAGGCAAGATCTGCCCTTAACAAAGCCGAATTGGGTAGGATCCAGTGTTTGGAGGTTCCCAATGTCTTTGTTTATGAGTTCCATGATGATACGCTCCATAGCTTTGCAGAGTAGGCTAGGCAGGCTTATAGGGAGATAGTTTCTGGGGTCTGTTGTGGCACTACCTTTGTGGAGTGGGACCACTGTTGCTGTACGCCATTCCTTGGGTACATATCCTGTAGTAAGGCTGAGATTGAACAGTGACATTATGTGAGGGTTCAGTTCTTCTTGGAGCTCATGTAAGACGCAGCCTGGGACACCATCTGGTCCCATTGATGCTGTGTTTTTTGCTTTGGAGAGGGCAGCTCTCACCTGTGCATCTGTGATGTCAGGGAGGCTACACTCTGTTGGGATAGACATTTGCTCTTTTGGGGGGGAAGGGGGGGAGAAGTTTGCACTGAACCTGTCTGCCAGGATGTTGGCAATGTCTGTGGGTTCAGTGTATTTTTTTGTAATTTTGCACTAACTCAGAGCATATCTGGGAGTTGCCAACCAGGTTCCTGATATAACTAAAGAAGACCTTGTGATTATCTTTAGCGTCTTGTGCCATTTTTCTTTCGAAGCTGGCCTTAGATGATTTTATGAGGGATCGTAGTTTCTTGCTAGTACTGATCAGAGATGCCTTCCCTTTTTGGGATTTTTCTCTCTCATGTAGTAGCTTCCTCCTTCTGTTGTATAGCTTATTTATAGCTGGGGTCCACCAGACAGGTCTCCTGCCTTTGGAGGAGTGAGTCCTGGTTTTATTTGGGATGGCACGATCCATGTATTCCTGTAGGTGTCCATAGAATGCGTTTGTAAAGGATTCTGCGGTTTGGGCCGTATTTTCCACTGGCCCGGGGGCTTTGAAGGATTCCACCTCGGTTTTGAGAAGTGTGAAGTTTGCTTTTGAGAAGTTCTTCACTGTGGTTTCCTTGGCTGGGGGTGGGGATGGGATATGGATGTCCAGTGAGATTAATTTATGGTCAGATCTTACCAATGAGGGGTATACTTCTGGTATGGAACATAGAGTCCCCATGTTGGTGATGATCAGGTCCAATATGTTTTCCCCTCTTGTGGGAGTGGTGACCAGTTGTTCCATAGCATTTGAGTTTATAAATTCTAGGAACCGTTGGGCAAGGGTGTTGGGGCTTGAGTACTGCTCCCAGTCTATGTTTGGGTAGTTGAAGTCACCCAATATAATGGTGTTTGGAGAGACCTTCATATTCTCCAGTGTTCTCAGGAAAGCCGAGTGGGATTCCTGAGTTTGGGAGGGTGGTCTGTAGCAGGCTACAAACTGAAAGGCAGTTTTGCCCACTGTTAGTTGCACATGGATGGTCTCTGATGCTTTGTGCAGTGCCACTAACCTGGAGGTGTGGGTAACTTTGATGAATATGGATACTCCCCCTCCTTTTGTGGTTCGGTCCGAGTTTTGGGGCCGAAAAGCATGGTATGAGGTATAACCTGGTAGTGCTGGGGTGCTCTCGGGAGCCTTGAACCAGGTTTCTGTTACTGCACAGATATCAATATTCTCCATACTGAGGAGAGCCTCAAGTGTGTACATCTGGAGGTTTACACTTCTGGCATTGAGCAGCATTACCCTTAGTTTCTTTTTCCTTGTGTTGTCTATGGAGGTGGGTTTGTCTTTTGAGCCTTGCCTAAAAAAGGCAGTATGGGGTTGGCAAGAGCCTTAGCCAGTATTTGAAAGCCCAGAGGTGACAGGTGCAAGCCGTCCCTAGCGAAGCAAAGTGGCTTGTCGAGCATGTCATCCCAGGCTGACAGACACTGGATCCCCTTTGAATGACACCAATACTTTAGCCAATTGTTAAAATTGATCATTTTGTCTTTATACTGTGGTATCATTCTTGGTGAGGGTAAGATGCTACTCAAGGTCAGGGTCATACCGGCCTGGGCTACATGATCAGAGAGCTCCTCTATGTCTCTTTTCATGTAGTCCAGGTAGGTACGTCTCAGGTCATTCACACCAGCATGGACAATGATGGCGTCATATTTGTACTTGCTTTGGAGTGACCTGAGTGCTTGTGTTATGTGGCGGATCCTGGCACCCGACAGGCAGCTTACAGTGACCTTCTCCTTGTTCAGCTTGGTGAGTGGGACATCAGTGTGTCTGACAATAGCGTCACCTATTACAAGTGTATTAGGTGTGTTGTTTAGCCTTAAGGGCTGTGACTGTGTGGAACACTGACTTTGTGAACTATGTGATACGTGTGTATTGTTGTAGGGTAGCGGTTGCTTGGATGTCTGCTTTGGAGGTCTCTGCTGCGTGGGCAGATTTTTATTTAGAGCCTCTGAGTATGTTTTTGTGTGTTTATGTGTTTGGTTTGCTGTTGCGATAGGTCTATGTGAGTCTGGATTTGTGGTGTGTGTGGTTACCTTCTCCTCCTGACTGACTGCACCAGTACTTGGTTGAGAGAGCTCAGCCTCCAGTTTGGCTATATAGTTGCATCTCTCACATATATTTGAGCTTGTTGGGAGGAGGAGAGGGTGAGGCAGTTGTAACATTGCCTCAAGATTCCCAGATTCACCAGCTGGACTGGAGACTAAACCCGAAACTGACTTGTGGACATGCCAGAATAGTATAAGGAACTACTTTTTGACTGATCAAAAAGGACCAATAGGGAGCCAAGTACTTAAAGGGAGTATACGAGGGTGTAGTGCTTTAGTTTATTAGTGCTTACTTATAATATTACTTATACGAGCAACTGCAGGGCTTTAGAATGAAAATAGACCAGTTCTAAGGGAAAAAGTGAAGACCAGACTTTGTGGAGCCGGGAATAGTTTAAACCCGTTTAAGCAGCGCTGCAAGATGCTGCGCTATGCGCAAAATCGTGCAAAACCACGCAAATGTGGGTTTTAAAGCAGGGAAACTGAAATAAATAGAAATTGACCCAAAACGGCCAATAAGCTACTAGTTTCAGGGCTGAGACCACTCCTCCAGGGACAGATAGGCTGCTCAAAGCTCCCCACTCTCACTGGTGAACAGAGAAGCTTCCCCCTATCCAAGTAAGGATATGGGCAACACAGGAAACTATACCACAGTCCGGAATTCAGCAAAACCTGAAATCTGGACTAATCTAGTTCAGCAAAGGTGGGAAAAGAGAATATTTTTTTGTTGTTTTTTTTTTTTCAGGAAACAGCAGAAAAACACACAGAAAACACTGTAAATGCTATAAACAGGCTAGCGTACTTTAGTGTGTAGCCTACAACAGTTATACAATACAAAAATGACTTAAATTGATATAAAACAAGTGCAAAAACTGTAAAAAGCAGAAGGCAAATGCAATTTAAACTTTTTAAAGCACAGATCAGTTAGAAATTCGCTTTTTAGGCGGGAAAAGGCAGTCAGAGCAAAAAAAACACAGAAAAAAATACTTAAACCTGGAAAGGTCTCTCTTGGGTCTCTCTGTTGCCTGTATCACTCTGCAGGACACCACGAGGAGCTGTGCGGAGTTGTATAATGGCACAAAACTGCGCAAATGCAGGTTTTAAAGCAGGGAAACCGAAAGAGATAGGAATTGATCCAAAACGGCCAATAAGCTACTAGTTTCAGGGCTGAGACCACTCCTCCAGGGACAGATAGGCTGCTCAAAGCTCCCCACTCTCACTGGTGAACAGAGAAGCTTCCTCCTATCCAAGTAAGGATATGGGCAACACAGGAAACTATACCACAGTCCGGAACTCAGCAAAATCTGAAATCTGGACTAATCTAGTTCAGCAAAGGTGGGAAAAGATAATTTTTTTTTTATTGTTTTTTTTTTTTGTTTTTTTTGTTTTTTTCAGGAAACAGCAGAAAAACACAGAGAAAATGCTATAAACAGGCTAGCGTACTTTAGTGTGTAGCCTACAACAGTTATACAATACAAAAATGACTTAAATTGATATAAAACAAGTGCAAAAACTGTAAAAAGCAGAAGGCAAATGCAATTTAAACTTTTTAAAGCACAGATCAGTTAGAACTTCGCTTTTTAGGTGGGAAAAGGCAGTCAGAGCAAAAAAAACAGAGAAAAAAATACTAAAATCTGGAAAGGTCTCTCTGTTACCTGTATCACTCTGCAGGACACCACGAGGAGCTGTGCGGAGTTGTATAATGGCACAAAACCGCGCAAATGTGGGTTTTAAAGCAGGGAAACTGAAAGAGATAGGAATTGACCCAAAACGGCCAATAAGCTACTAGTTTCAGGGCTGAGACCACTCCTCCAGGGACAGATAGGCTGCTCAAAGCTCCCCACTCTCACTGGTGAACAGAGAAGCTTCCTCCTATCCAAGTAAGGATATGGGCAACACAGGAAACTATACCACAGTCCGGAATTCAGCAAAACCTGAAATCTGGACTAATCTTGTTCAGCAAAGGCGGGAAAAGAGAAGTTTGCCCTGACCTGGAGAACCATCATAAAGGGCCAGTGGGATGTTGGATATTGTCAGCATTAACATTATCTTGGAGCATATAGGGGCCCCAGTGATGGTTAGCGCTCTTTTAGCAGAGCTTTTGGGCAAGGCCTAAATTCTGCTGCTGAAATGGACCATGGAGGCTGTACCAGTGCTAGAAGAAGGAATAGAGTTTTGCTCCCATCTCTTCTTGGTCGTGAAGGGGATTGATGATTTTTTTTTTCATACTGTTCATAGGTAGGTAATAGGCTATTGGCCCAAGGGCCTACATAAGCCTAACCAACAAGGTTCCCTGGCTTACGCCACCCAAGAAAGTTATTCTCCTGTGCCACTGTCGAGCAGAGACACAGAAGTGATCCCCGGGGTGTATTTCCTATTTCCCATCCACTCATCAAGAATTTTCTTGAAGAGTGCTAATGATGAACTTTGCTTGACATAGATGGGTAGCCTGTTCCACAGTATGGGAAGTCTCTGGGACCGGAATCTATCTTTTCAACATGTCCTGTTTATTGTGGTGACAAGGTTTAGGTCCCTAGAGCATGTAGCTCGAAGGGATTGAGATTTCTTTAGGTGTAGCATGTCCAACAGCTCTGGGTTTGACATAGCTTTATATGTTAGACAGAGGTCACCTTGGAGTAGGCGATATGCTACTGAATAAAGCTGGAGTTTTTTGAGATGGTCAGTGTACAGCGTTTGTTTGAGGCCAGTAATCCTCTTTGTGAGGTACTTCAGTGGCCTTTCCAGCTGCTGCAGATGTCTTGTGAGGTACATTCCAAAAGGGGCGTTGTACTCTATAATGGGTCTAATGAGTGTCGAGTAGAGGGGAACAATGACCTCTTTTTTCCTGGATGAGAACCCTTTTATGATGAGGCGTGCCACGTAGAAGGATTCCCTAACTACTGTGGCGATGTGACTATCAAAGGAAAGACTACTGTCCACCTGGGTCCCAAGGTCTCTTATCACACATTCGGTTTTAAGTAGATTGCTGCCTATGTGGTAGTTCATGGGTACAGAGTTTTTACCAAAGGGGATGACACTGCATTTTTTGGCATTGAGCTAGAGGCCATGGCTCTGACACCAGGCATCTGTCTCAGCGAGGCCCTTCTGTAGGATGTCCACATCATTTAGGGACTTATCTATGGCTCCTAGTTTGCAGTCAACTATGAACTTTGTTAGCCAGAGGCCTTCTGTGTTAGCCTCTACTTCAGAGAAGTAGATACCAAACAGGAGAGATCTCAGGACTGAACCCTGTGGTACTTCACTTGTCACTGGTTTGAAGTCAGATTTGGAGTCTGCAACTTTTACAGTGTGGGTTCTGTCAGTGAGCCAGTTGGCAACCCATCTTGTGACGTAGGGATTTATACCTAGTTTAGTGAATTTAGCTATAATTCCAGAATGGGGGATGGTGTTGAAAGCCTTGGTGAGGTCAAGATAGGCTATGTGAACCACCTTACCCTCATCAGGTTCAGGAGGCATTATCTGCCTTTCACAAACCTGAACTGGGGGTGGGATCCAGAGTTTGAAGGTTACCGCTGTCTTTGTTTATGAGTTCCATGATGATACGTTCCATGGCATTGCAGACCAGGCTCTTCAGGCTAATAGGTTGATAGTTTCCGGGATCAGTGGTGGCTCCTCCTTTGTGGAGTGGGGTAACTGTTGCTGTGCGCCATTCACTGGGCGCAAAGCCTGATGCGAGGCTAATATTGAGCATGGTGCTTAAGTGGGGAGCGAGTTCGTTCTGAAGTTCATGTAAAACACAACCTGGGATGTTGTCCGGTCCCTTGGATGCTGCGTTTTTGGCTTTAGAGAGTGCAGCTTTTACCTGCATAGTTGTGATTACAGACACTCTGCATTCTTCCTGTATAGATATATAGATATGGGCCCTTTAGTGGGTGAAGGGGGTAAAGTTAGCGCTGAACCTATCTGCCAGAATGTTGGCAATATCAGTTGGTTCTGTAATTTTCGTGCCATTGTGCTGTAACTCAGAGCAGATCTGGGTGTTGCCATCTTGATTGTTGACATAGCTATAGAATGCTTTGGGGTTGTCCTTAGAATTAGTGGCGATTTTGTTTTCATAGCTAGCTTTGGAGGATATTATAAGGGATCTCAGCTTCTTACTGAGGCTGACCAGGGAGCTCCTCCACTTATGGGATTTTACTCTCTTTTGCAACAGTTTCTTCCTTTTGTTGTACAGTTTGTTTATGGCAGGGGACCACCAGACTGGCTTCCTTTTTTTGGAGGATAGCATCATGATTCTGTTTGGGATAGCACGATCCATGCATTTGTGTAAGTGCTTATAGAGTGCATTTGTGTAGGATTCAGCAGTTGTAACTGTAATGTCCATCTGCATGGGTGTCATGAAGTTCACCACTTCTGTCTTAAGAAGCATGAAGTCGGCTTTGGAAAAATTTTCTACCGTGGTTTCCTTAATGGGGGGTGGGGGCGGGATGTGGATATCAAGGGTGATTAGCTTATGGTCAGATCGGACCAACGAGGAGTTGACTTCAGGTATGGAGCACCGGCCACTCATGTTGGTAATGACTAGGTCTAGGATATTGTTGCCCCTGGTGGGGGTGTGGATAAGTTGATCCAGGGCATTGGAGTTTATGAATTCCAGAAAGCGTTGAGCTAAGAACTTGGTACACGAGTAGTTTTCCCAGTTAATGGTGCGGTAATTGAAGTCGCCCATTATTAGGGTGTATGATTGAACTCTTAATATTTTCCAGTACATCAAGAAAAGAGGATTGGGAATCCTGGGGCATGGTGGGGGATCTGTAGCAAGCTACAATTTGGATTGCAGTTTTGCCCAGAGTTAGTTGCACTTGTTTAACCTTGGATGCTTTATGCTGAGCAACTAGCCTGGAGGTGTGGATATCTTTAATGAATATGGACACACCTCTGCCTTTGGTGTTTTGGTCCAGGTTACTTGGCCGAAAAGTGTGGTATGAGTTATAGACTGGTAGTGCAGGGGTGTTCTCTGGAGCCTTGAACCAGGTCTCAGTCACTGCACAGATATCAATGTTCTCCATTTTAAGGCTGCAATAACTTTTCATTTCAGACTGCAATGATTTCAGCCTGCACATCTAGCATATTTAGGTCTAGAAGGTCACTTTGTAGGGGATTATGCCCTTGCTCCAACAGGATGATTAGCTGCTTTCACAGGACATGGTGGGTATATATCAGCATATCTGCATTTAGGTTCTGTACAGGAGACTCTTGTTTGCTGTGGGTGAGCATTATTTCCAGTACAAATTGTTTCCCTTTCAGTTTTCCTCTCATTTTTTAATCAAGTAATTGAGCTGACCTGTGGACCAGTTTCAGTCATCACCCAGAATAGAAAGACAAAGATAAATGCAACATTATGTTTAGCAACTAGTGAACCAACTTGTTTTTTTATGAAGAAACCAGTATACTCGTAGAAAACCTTTGCAGATGCTGGAGGTGCCTGCAGGCTGTATGTGGATATTGACCAGAAATCATTATTAAGCCTCAGATCCTGGAACTTTGTGGTAGAAATTTTACCAGTGCTTGACAAAACTGTCTTCCTACAGGTTATTGATTGTGGTAGCTGAAACTTTGCACAAGAGTCTTCTGATATTCCCTTATGTCTGCGACTGGCATCTGTTTGCCAAGTCCAGGTACTTCACAAAGGCACCTCACTTCTGGTGCTGTCATGGATGTAGTCACTAGTTTTGTAGGCATCCTTCAATCCCAAAGGGGCATGAGTTTGGGCCTCTATTGGACTGATTTGAGCAGCATCTTCTGTATTTCTGTAATGCGATCTGGAAGTGGCAGTCCTTTCCACACTCTGAGCAGCAGTAAGCAGATGTCTAGTATCGTAAGCACAGATTGTGATGTTCCCTCTCTGGGCCAGTAATCAAGGATCCAGTGGAGAGGGCTGTTCACTTAGAACAAAAATAGATACACACACACACAGTATTTCCAGATGCAGCTCACTGCATCAAGCACAATTTCCCTTAAGATTACACAGGAAACACACTCAGTCCGGGGTCTGGATTTCTCTCTGACTCTTCAGGGCCCCCGTGAGACTCACCTCTGGCACAGCTATAGAGTTGAGTCCCCAACCAAGTGTCCAAGTCAAGTTCTCCAGCACTCTCTCTCTCTGAAAACAGTGCTTCGTGTCCCTGCTCTAAGCAGCTGACACACACACACACACACACACACACACACACACACACACACACACACACCTGGAAAAGGCTGGCACAGATTTACTAGCTATGCCCCCTTCTGCCCAGGCTATTAGGTAGTTACTGCCACTAGACACTCCAAAGCCAGCTATGCAAAGACACTTACAAGAGTACCCAATTATACTGAGTGAAATTAATATCAATACAAATGGTAGTGCTTGACCAATGAGTAAGGATTTTAGGAGAGGCCACAGAGTCACCAAATAGATATAAGTACTCTCAAAGGTTAAAATATTCTCTAAGGTACCAGCCACAATGAAAAGTTTAAATATATTTAATGATAAATAAATAAAAGAACATGAAAATACAGAATATCTACTTACAATAAACACCAGAGTTTCAATCACAGAAATATTAAAATAACACTGATGAATAGATTCACACAGATGCAGAAAAACTACTCTCACTATATTTTCTTGACTGATCTAAAGAATTACTATTAAAATAAACAACAAGTCAACCAGAAATTCCACCTTTAATGGAGCAGTCACAGTCTCTAGTGCTTTGGCTTCCAAAAAAGCCTTCCAGGAGAAGTAGGTGAGGGTTCTTCTTTCTCAAATTCCAAAAACAGAATGCTCTGAGACTTCAGTCTCATCTAGTATTAAAAAACTTAATTTCAGTGATAGATTACAAAGTGACATCACATACATCTGGTCTTCTGACTTCTGGTCCCCATACTACCCCCTTTCCTTGCAGCTGACCCAAATTCTCGCACAAATGTGTCAATAACACACACACACAGAACTTTAGTAAGATATGTTGCAGTTTCTGGAAGTTATAAACAATAAACGCTACCAGTTTTCCTGCAGGAGCTAATCAACCATTCTCTAGCACAGACATTTTGTCTCTAGCTGCAGTCAGCAACACATAGCCTTTCTAAACCCACACCACCAACACCCAGATATAGCAACACTAAATCCACATATGCAGAGGCCCTTAACTGTAACCTGCCCAAGCAACAAGGACCTCTGAAGCACAAACAAACACCAATCACAACCAAAGTGTCACATAGTTCACAACACCAGTGTGCCACCCAGCAACAGCCCCTAAGGCAAGACAATGTACCTAACACTTTAGTCATAGGTGACTCTAGAGTCCGGCACACTTATGTTCTACTCACCAGGTTGAACAAGGAGAAAATTACAGTCAGCTGCCTGTCGGGTGCCAGGATCCACCACATAACGCATGCACTCAAGTCACTTCACAGCACTCAAGTCACTCCACAACAAGTACAAATATGAGTCTGCCATTGTCCATGTTGGAGTGAATGACTTGAGACGTACCTCCCTGGACTACATGAAAAGAGACATGGATGAGCTCTCAGATCATGTGGCCCAGGCAGGTATGACCCTAGCCCTGAGTAGCATCCTGCCTTCGCCCAGAATGATACCACAATATAAGGACAAAATGATTGACTTCAACAATTGGCTAAGCTTCTGGTGTCATTCAAAGGGCATCCAGTATCTGTCTGCCTGGGACGACATGATCAACAGACCACGATGCTTTGCCAGAGATGGTCTGCACCTGTCGCCCCTGGGATTCAGGTTACTGGCTAAGGCTCTTGCCACCCCTATAGTGCCTTTTTTAGGCAAAGTTCAAAGGACAAAACCACCACCGTAACAGGTATAAGCATGCAAAATCTGAAGGTAATGCTACTCAATGCTAGAAGTCTAAACCTCAAAATGCACTCTCTCGAGGCACTCCTAAAAATGGAGAACATTGATATCTGTGCAGTAACTGAGACCTGGTTCAAGGCTCCAGAGAGCACCCCTGCAATACCAGGCTACAACTCTTAAGACATTTTTCGGCCACCAAACCAGGACCGAAACACTAAAGGTGGAGGAGTGTCAATATTCACCAAGGATATTCACACCACCAGGCTAGTTGCCCAACACAATGCATCTGAAATTCTCCAGGTGCAACTAACACTAGGGAAGACTGCAATCCAAATTGTAGCTTGCTACAGATCCCCCACCATACCCCAAGAGTCTCACTACACCTTCCTAAACATACTGGAAAATACTAAGATAGAGCCAAACACCCTAATACTGGGTGATTTTAACTACCCTGCCATTAACTGGGAAAACTACTCATGTACCAACACCTTTGCCCCACGGTTCTTGGAATTCATAAATTCCAATGCCCTGGATCAACTAATCCATAGTCCCACCAGGGGCTCCAATATCCTAGACCTGGTCATTACCAACATGGGAAATCAATGCTCCACACCTATGGTCACCCCCTTGTTAGTCAGGTCTGACCATAAGCTTATCACCCTTAACATCCACATTCCACCCCCACCCCCCAGTAAGGAAACCTCCATAAAAAACTTCTGCAAAGCCAACTTCATGCTACTCAAGTCAGAAGTGACAAACTTCATGACATCCATGCAGATGGGAACTGAAAGTTCAACTGCTGAATCCTACACTAAGGCACTGTACGAGCACATCCACTCATGCATGAATCGTGCCATCCCAAATAGAACCAAGATGCTCTCATACAAAAAAAGTAAGCCAATCTGTTGGTCTCCTGCCATAAACAAACTTTACAACAAAAGGAAGAAACTGTTGCAGAATAGAGGAAAACCCCAGAATGCAAAAAACTCCCTTACCAGCCTCAGTAAGAAACTGAGATCCCTCATAAAATCCTCTAAATCTGGTTACGAAAATCAAATTTCCAAAGATTCCAAAGACAACCACAAGGCATTGTCAAGAATCTAAATGGCAATGCTCAGATCTGCTCTGAGCTAAAACAGAATGGCATTAAATATACTGATCCCAAGGATATTGCCAATATCCTGGCAGATCGATTCAGTGCCATCTTCACCCCCCTGTCACCCCCTAAATGGCCCATCTCAATAACGGAAGATTGCCACATTCCAGTTATAACGGCCACACAGGTAAAAAACTCACTCTCCAAAGATAAGAATACAGCATCCGTGTGACCAGATGACATCCCGGGCTGTGTACTACATGAACTACAATATGAACTGGCACCTCACCTAAGTGTCATGTTTAATCATAGCCTCACCTCAGGTTTCATGCCCACTGAGTGGCTCAGAGCTACAGATATCCCACTCCACAAGGGGGGATCCACCTTGAATCCCGGAAACTACCATCCCATCAGTCTGACGAGCCTTATCTGCAAGGCCATGGAGCGTATTATCATGGAACTTATAAACAAAGACACTGGCAACCTTCAAACACTGGACCCCCACCCAATTTGGGTTCATGAAAGGCCGATCTTGTCTTTTGAACCTGATTGACTTCTTTGAATCAGTCTCCAGAGCCATGGACAAGGGCAAGGTGGTCCACACAGCCTATCTAGACCTTGCCAAGGCCTTTGACACCATCCTCCACTCTGGAATCATAGATAAACTTACTAAGCTGGGCATTAATCCCTACATCACCCAATGGGCTGATAACTGGCTTACTGATAGAACCCACACTGTAAAAGTAGCTGACTCCAAATCCAGCTCCAGACAAGTGACAAGTGGAGTACCTCAGGGTTCAGTACTGGGACCGCTCTTGTTTGGCATCTACTTCTCTGAAGTACAGGCCAACACTAAGGGACTCTGGCTAACAAAGTTTGCAGATGACTGCAAACTGGGAGCCATTATTGAATCCCCAAATGATGTGGATACTCTACAAAAGGGCCTTACAGAAACAAATGCTTGGTGCCAGAGCCATGGGCTCAAGCTCAATGCCAAGAAATGTATAGTTATCCCCTTCGGGAAAAAACATGTACCTGTGAATTACCATATAGGTGGCAGTACACTAAACACTGAAAGTATGATAAGAGACTTAGGGACACAGGTGGACAGTAGTCTCACCTTCGATAACCACATCGCCACAACAGTCAGGAAATCCTTCTGTGTGGCACACCTCATCACTAAGGGCTTTTCATCCAGAAAAAAGAAGGTCATTGTCCCACTGTACTCATCCCTCATTAGACCCATTATAGAATACAACGCCCCGTTTGGTATGTACCTCTCAAGACATCTGCAACAACTGGAAAGACCGCAGAAATACCTCACTAAAAGAATCACAGGCCTAAAGTAGATGCCCTACACTGATCGCCTTAAAAAACTCCAGCTATACTCTGTCACATATCGTCTACTCAGAGGCGCTCTCTGCTTAACATACAAGGCCATGTCAAACCCAGAGCTGCTGGACATGCTACACTTAAAGAAATGAAGTTAAAACCAGGTTCTCTCACCACAGGAAAACGTAACCAACCAAGGTTAAATATGGACTATCCAACAGTCACTGGAAAGTTTCTTTCAAATGAGACCACATCAATGGAAAAAATTCAGTAAATTTCAATGCGAAGGCAGAGTAAGAGTATAATAAAACCAAAATTTTATTATTTAAAACGTGAGCGCTTTCGCGTAGCAACTACTACGCTTCATCAGAGACTTTTTATACACTTAAAGAAATCCCAATCCCTTAGAGCCACAAGCTCCAGGGATCTAAACCTTGTCATCACAATAAACAAAACATGCTGAAGGGATAGGTTTCTAGGTTCCTGACCCAGAGACTCCCCAGACTCTGGAATAGATTGCCCGTACATGTCAAGCAGAGTGCCTCTTTGTCCCTCTTCAAAAGGAACCTTGAAAATTGGATGGGAGAAAGGAAATTCACCCCGGGGATCATGTCAGTCGCCCTGCTAGACAGGGGTCCAGGGAAGTAAATAGTGTTGGAAGAAATAGCCAGGGAATTGTTATGGCTAGGCTTGTATAGGCCCTAGGGCTGATAGCCTAGTACCAACCTATGAACCTGTGAAGATGCAATCTTTATGGCCTAAATTAAGTAGTTTAATTTCTTACTATTTTTCAAAGTTAGCTGGACTGAGATTAACCTCTTCTCTTCCAGTATCCTATTTACAACAGTACAGTCTGCTATAAATGTATATTTCTTTTCCGTCCAGCAGGACACACTGTTGATGCATTTTTAACACAAGCAACTTTACAAATACATTTTCAACACATGCATCTGTACAAATCCATTTGATTTACACATGGCGTATAATTCTTTACAAAATTCCAGCTGGCTGTGCTGGCATATGTTATACACCCACTGCCCTACTTCTCCTGGCATAGCTGGCAAGACCTCACATTGTCAAACGGATCACTCTCTTATCCTCTGTTGTCTTTTCCAAGGTGGTTTCATACATAGCGAGAACTTCCTTCACATCCTGTTTTCAGGCAATCTTATCTGAGGCGAGAAAATACCAGTAGTTCACACTTATGGATAGAGTGCTGAGGTCATGCTTGCAGATATCCTTGTAGCGCAGTTTGGGTCACCCTTTCAGCTTCTTTCCAGATTCCAGCTCTCCAAAAAGGAGGTCTTTCAGTGTTCAGCCATCTGTCATGCATGAGACATGACCCAACCAATGCGTAAGTGTCTGTTTCAGGAGGGTGAACTTGGAGATGGTGCCTGTCCTCTCAAGCACTCTGCAGTTGGGGATATTTGTCAAGTTTGTGCATAAGGTAGCGCATGTGAAATACATTGAGCCACTGCTCCGGTTTTGAACGCAGAGTCCATGTTCCATTGGCATACAGTAATGTGCTCAAAACACAGGCTGTATAAATTTGCAACTTGGTGTGCACAGAGAGCTTATTATTAGCCCATACCCTCTTTGTTAGCCTGGAAAATGTTTTGACTGCTTTTCCAATGCACTTGTTGATATCGTTATCAAGTGACAACTTGTCAGAGATTGTAGAGCTTAGGTACGTGAACTCATTAACAACCTCCAGCTCATAGCTCATTGCCCACATTTTGGCCCATCACTTGGGTTGTCTTTATAGTGATCACGAGACCAAATTCCATACATGCATCCTCAAAGTGAGTCATGGATTACTGAAGTTCCTGCTGAGTGTGAGCCACAGTAGCTGTGTCATCAGTGAAAACAAACTCCCTTACACACTTACTAAGCATCCTGGTCTTCGATCTAAGTCTTGATAGTTTGAGAAGGTTGTTGTCTTTTCTGGTTCGTAGAAAGATACTCTCTATAGCAGTTCCAAAAGCAAATTTTAATAGAACTGAAAAGAAGATACCAAACAATGTTGGAGCCAGTACATACCCCTGCTTTATTCCACTGAGAATCTTGTAAGGTTCAGATGTGGATCCATTTCCTTCATGGAAAGCCCTGATAATGCAAAGCAGTATTGGAGGACAGACGATCTTTGTCAGTATCACAAAAAGACCTTTCCTACTGCCGAAGTCAAATACCTTAGTGAGATCATTGAAGGCAATATACAGAGGTTTTTTTCTGCTCCCTGCATTTTTCTTGTAGTTGCCTAACAGAGAAAATCATATCTATATTAGACCATCCAGCTCTGAACCTACACTGAGACATGGGGTAAACTCCCTCTGCAAGAACATGGAGTCTCTTCAGGAAAACACATGCAAATAGCTTCCCCATGGTATAGAGAAGGGAGATGCCACAGTAGTTACTACAGTCACTTTAGTCTCCCTTATTTTTATAGATAGTAACTATGTCAGCATCCCTCATATCTTGAGGTACACTACCTTCTCTCCAGCATTGGTAAAATATTGCATGCAGCTCTGAGATTATGAGATTAGGGTACTGCTAGCACATTTGAGGATTTCTGAGGGAATACCATCTTTCCTGGGGGCCTTTTGTGAAGAGAGTGCTTTTAGTGCATCGCTGAGTTCCTCCAAAGTGGGCTCAACATTGAGTTCAGTCATAGTTGGCTGAGACTTGATGCCATTCAGGGCTCTCTCTGTAACTATGGTCTGTCTGACATACAGCTGCGAGCAGTGTTCCATTTGCTTGGTTTTGTCCTTCAAGACCTCTTCTGTGGCTGACTTAAGTGGGCGATCTTCTTTTGTGATGGGCCAGTGGCTTGCCTGGTCTCATCATACATTTCTTGCATGCTACCACTGTCTGCAACCTGCTGAATCTTGAAGCAAAGTTGGAACTAATAATCATTTGCACACTGCCATGCACACTGCCAAGCTATTTGCTGCACTTGACTCTGAGCACAACAGAGTGCCTGCAAGTTCTCATTGGGTGAAGACCTGTATGCAGCCAAAGCCTGTCTCTTCTTCTCATTCAGAGGTGTCAGTACTTCTGTGTGGGCTTCAAACCAATCAACACCTTTGACTATCTTATTCCAAAAGATTGGTATTGCAGTGTTATAGATAGCATCCCATACTTTTTCCCATCTCTTGTTGGTGCCATTGTCATCCATACAGGGCAAAGCCTCTTCAAGTGCTTGAACAAACTTGCATACTTTTGAAGGGTCATGAGTCTTGCCTATGTCAATGTGTGGCCTCCATTCCTTTTTAGCGTGAAAGAACCTTCATGTCCGGATGTTCACTTTACTATACACAAGCAACTGGTCGGTATCACAGTCTGTACTGTGGTAACTATGTGTTACCCTGACACTACCTAAACTGCTGCATTTGGTGAGGACAAGGTCAAGTTGATGCCAGTGTTTTGATCTTGGATGCTGCCATGAAACTTTGTGCTGGGGTTTGACATTGAAGAAGGTGTTGGTTATGCAGAGGTCATCTTGGGAACAAAGTTCAAGGAGACATTGTCCATTTTCATTCATCGTTCTTGTTCCAAATTGTACCAGACAAGATAGCCAGCTGTGATGGTCACTGCCAACTGTGGCATAAAAATCGCCAAGAATGAATACTGGTTCATGGGAAGGGACATCACTAGTGGCAGAACTAAGTTCATCAGAGAATCTGTCCTTGACTTCCTGGGTAGAAGTTAAAGTAAGAGTACATACACTGAGGATGTTGACCATGGCCACTGGTGTTTATAGCTGAATTTTCCGCAGTCTTTCATATCCCAAATTTGGTGGTATGATTGTCCATGGTGATGGTGCTGCGGTAGCGTTGTCACCTCACAATAAGACACTGACCGGTTCCACTCTCAGCTAGAGCATCTTCTGTG
The DNA here is from genome assembly GCF_019279795.1 of Protopterus annectens. Classification (NCBI taxonomy): domain Eukaryota; kingdom Metazoa; phylum Chordata; order Ceratodontiformes; family Protopteridae; genus Protopterus; species Protopterus annectens. The sequence continues at coordinate 1,829,741,631 of NC_056725.1, forward strand.
TGGAGACATGTGTGAATGGGCGTACCTTCGTTGAAGGTTGTGCGTTAGGGCTGGCAACTCAGCACGTAAAAATCAACTGCCAATCATTAGCAGACCGGAGTTCCGCTGTGGCGACCCCTAACCGGGAAAAGCCGAAAGACACAACAACTGAACAATGAGTTTATTTCTGATTGCAAAACCAACCTGGTCTCTTCTGGAAGCTTCCCATGCCAGAAAAATGTAAAGTCTTTCTCCCTGAGACATCCAATAGATGGCAGCCTTGTTTCCTGGGACGCTACAATGTCCATCTGCAATCTGCTCAACTTGTTGTTAATGACTGCTCTCTTTCGGGGATCATTGATGTTTTGTTGACCTTCCATAAGACTTGGAGTCATCATCTTTACATTCCATGTACTTTGTCTAAAGGCTGGTTTATTTTTTTGTTTTTTTTGTTTTTCCAGGTGTATGGTTAATGATCTACCTGTTGGTGGTTCCCTAAGCCCCATGCACCCAGTGGAGCAAGTGGAATATGGTGAGGTAGCAACTATTTGTCTGGGATCCACCCAGCTTAAGGCAAGCGGTAGCTGCCCAATAAGATCAAAATATCTCTCCCACAGTCGGAAGTAGCCCGTGGCATCTCACTCTGCACCAGTTGAGTACATTGGTTTACTATTGGTAACTGCTACTTCCCGTGTTGTGTCACTGCTCACAGAGTGAAGCTGAAGTGTCCTTTGCAGGGTGCAGGCCTGGGCAAATGAGCTAGGGGAAACAGCTGATGCACAGCAACAGGTTCTCCCTCTCCATGCCACTGATGTAATCCAAGGAGAAAGGCAAAGCCAGTACAACTTGGCATCAGTGTCATCACCGGAGCTGCCAGACTGAGGTCGAATACAACCTCACACTGCTGTATGAGGTCCATCTCTGGATTTTTCCTCAGGGTTTACTCCCAAAGCTTTCATGATGACTAGGTATTGCCACAAGGCAGCAGGGGTTTTAAATCAGAGTTTACCATCTCCTGGTTGGGTTGCCTTCCCTGGCTAACAAGCCTCACCTGCTCGAAGTCACTAGTGGTAACCATGAATTGTAAAAAGTCCTCTCAGTGTCCTTCTCATAGGAAGCTCTTTGGTAGAGTTGTGCATTCTCAATGACTTAGTCATTTCTGCCCTTGGAGAGGAATTAGGAGGTCCTGATGATAACAAATTATGTGAGGACCCCACATATGCTCTATGGCTTGATTGCAGTATAGTCTTTGTTCTGCTGTTTGGATATCGTAGACTAAGAATGTTGTATTGGACAGAAAGATGTTAATGGCTACAGAGTTACCAGTTGCTCACAAACATACTGTTAGTATTAGACATTTGTAAATGGTTCTGGGTGATGAGTAAGCCCAACCATTTTGATGAAGGTCTTCTGTTTCTGCACATAAACTTTTCATAGACCTTGATGATGGACAGTTTTCCTATGTGCTTAGGCTATGTCCACAACCTCAAAGGCAGTACACAGTTGTGTGCAGAGCTCATTGAAAATTGAGCCACCTATACTGAGCCAGAAGATATGGCAAACCTACTGGCTGATAAATTCATCTCTGACTTTACCCCTCTCTCCCCCTCAACCTTCCCTTATGAAATACCATCAAATGTAATTCCCTCTGTTATCAGTAGGGAACAAGTCCTTAATGCTTTCTGTAAGGCCAAGAACACAGCATCAATGGGCCCAGACAGTATTCCCAGGATGCCTGCTAAATAGCATGAAACATGACCTGTCAGGTCCTCTGGAATGGCTATTTAACTGTAGCCTCCAAACAGGCTTTGTGCTTCATGAATGGAGAACAGAAACAGCCATCCCTCTGCACAAAGATGGGCCATCTGCAGACCTTGGAAACTACAGACCCATAAGTCTCACTAGTCTTGTATGTAAAACCATGGAAAGAATTATCTTGAAAATGATCACTAATGATATAGTAAACCTCCAGACACTAGACTCAATCCAGTTTGTTTCATCAAGGGCAAGTTATGCCTACTCAATCCGGTCAACTTCTTTAAGAAGGCCACCAAAGCAATGGATGAGGGCAGAATGGTTCACACTGCCTGCCTTGACTTGGGCAAGCCATTTGACACAATACCCTACTTGGGCATTGTTGACAAACTCAAGAGGTTAGGTACAAACCCTTATGTCACCTGGTGGATACCCAACTGGCTCATAGACTGGCCCAGGAAGTTAGATTTGGGAGTTCACCTCTACAGAGAGGCCAGTCACAAGTGGAGTCTCTCAGGGATCGGTCCTTCAACTGCTCCTTTTTGGCATTTACTTCTCTGAAGTCAAGGCAGTGTCAGAGGTCTTTGGCTAACTAAATTTGCAGATGATTGCAAATTAGGTGCTGTCATTGAATCCCACACTGGCACAAATGTTCTCCAGGAAGGACTGACTCAGGTGTTGGAGGCATGGACTAAATCTAAATGCCAGGAAATGCAAAATAGTATCCTTTGGTAAGTCATCCATCCTTGGTAACTATCATATTGACAACACACCCCTTAGAGTTAACCCAGTAGTCCAGGAATTAGGTACACAGATAGACAGTAATCTAGACTTTGGCCATCACATGTCTACAATAGTGAAGACATCATTCTATGTTACACAACTTTTAAACAATGGTTTGGCAGCTAGGTCCAAGGAAGTCATTGTTCCACTATAGTTGGCATTCATCAGACCTATCATTGAGTACAATGCCCACCTTTGGTATGTTCATAGCCAAGCATATCCAACAGTTGGAACGTCCACAGGTTTCCTCACTAAAAGAATACAGGGCACAAGTAAAATGTCCTATGCAGACCACCTCAAGACCCTATCCCTGTATTCTGTCTCCTACAGGATGTTGAGGGGAGAACTATGCCTGGCATAAAGGGCATTGTCAGACCCCACTCTGATGGACCTCCTAAATATCCACAAAACAAACAGCACCAGAATTTAACCATTACCCATTCTAAAGACTTAAACCTTGCCTGTGATATAAATAGGACCTGCTGAAAAGACAGGTATGTATCCCAGAGACTATCCCATCTCTGGAACAGGGTCCCCATCCATGTGAAGCAGAGTTCTTCCCTAACCAGATTCAAGGCTTCAAGGGTATGTGAATTCTTCACATTTTGCAGCAGTGGTTCTGTAATGCTCATGAAAACTAGTGTCTCAACAGACTACACGTTTTCAGTGTCCATTGTTGTTAATGAGCAGGTACTCCAGTGACAGTAGCAGAAGCCCCCCAAACTATCACACTCGGACATTCAGCAATCAGACCCCCATCCTGTCTTCATTCATGCTTTAGTAATTACATTCCATAGCCCCCCAAACATTCACACACATACAGACTCGAACTGATATGAGCCCAAGATCTGGCCCTTGTGGAAGAGACCATTGTCCTTTGCTTGACTTTATTGCTCATGGAATTAGAAAAAGCTGATAGCCTGACCGTCATGGAAAGGACTGAGCTGCTGACTACTCTTTCCTCATCCTAACAGAGAGCCAGCAGCTCCCGACTCATACCTGTCCTGTTAGTGACTGATACTTCCCCTGAAACTGGCATATTAAAGTCATGTTGTACCATTTTCCGAAAAGTGCTACTCCACTAACAGTACCTGCACCCTTCCCTCCAACCACCACGTCAGCATCCTCTTTACATGATGGTGTATGGTTCTAATAGCAACCCAGACCCACACGATCCTTAATTTGTCCATTACCATCTATATCGGGCAGTACTGAAACACTGTTTCTGCCTGAAGCACTACCCACTGCATGGCTAGTAAGATGCATACCGATATTTTAGAAGCAGCTCATCTTAGCAGGATTGCTTTAGTTGGCTACGTCAGTGTACTTTGCTGGCCAGGCCCTGAAATGCAACATTTTCTGGAAACTCCCCTCCCCCCAGTTAATTAGTAAGTCCAAACATTGTCTGCTTGGCATTTACAGTTACAGATGCTCCACAGCACTAACAGCCCAGCTTCTTGAATCCTGATGCTACTCTTCTTAGGATGATATGCCATGAATACACTCACTAGAAGATGTATGTACCCAAAGTGAGTGCAAAATATTTATACTGAGTAAAATATCATAAGCTCCTTTAAGCAATACCTAAACTGAGACACTTGTATGCTTTTGTTTTTTGTACCTGATTGATGTGCTATTGTTTTTACTTAGCTGTAGTAGAAACTGCCATAGTTTGTACAAAGTGTCTTACGTTATTTTAGTGCCTAGCAGCAGTTTAGTGCAGGGGATCAAAGTTGTGAGCTGATTCTGTAGTCCAGCATTTGATTTCTTCATTCTGTATTTGTCTTATGTGCAACTCTGCGAAAGACATATAACTAGACAGAACTTCTGTGTCACCCCTGAAAAGAGATTTGTGCCCAGTAGTTTTATCCATGTATCAGATGAGTGACCGATTGTATATTCAAGCAAGAGCAGCACAGTGGTGCAGTGGTTAGAGTTGTCAACTCACAGCAAGAGGTTCCCCAGTTCAATTCTCAGCTGGGGTGCCTTCTGTGTAAAGTCTGCATGTCCTTCATGTGGGTTTCCCCCAGATGCTCTGTTTTCCTCCCACATTCCAAAGACATGCAGTAGGTAGACTGGACACTCCAAATTGGCCCTAGGTGTGAGTTTGTGACATGGATGAATTACCACGGTAGGGCTAGCCACCCAGCGGTGCAAACCTTGGCGCTAGATGATTGTCACTGTTGAAGTGATACCCCGACCCCATGTGCAAAAACTAGGAAAAGAGGTTTAGGATGTAAGGATGCATATTCATGCAAAATCAGTATTTAAACATTTTTAGTAGTCTAAAATCAAAATTCTAAATGCTTTTAATAAGAAATGTGCTTGTTGTGAAATGGCAGATGATGGTTATTTTTGTACAATTAGGTAGAAAATTCTGAGCTGCATGCTTTCTTATTTTTGAATAGACCAGGTTAAATACATTCATTATGCATGAATGCTGAGCTTTGTTGACTATGATTTGTTTACAGAAACAGGTTGGAAAATGACACTAAAATAAAAATGGAAGAGGTATGGTAAACAAACTGCATACCAAGAGCTTTAAAGATGTACTAACCATGTAAATACACCAGCTGAAGGTTTTTGTGGTAACAGACCCATCAGACCTCATTGCTACATTTCCAGGTTACCATGGAGACCAACTATTTGGACGACTGCCTTTCAGTATATGATTATTCATAATTGTGCACGAGTGAGTGTGTGTGTGTGTGTGTGTGTGTGTGTGTGTGTGTGTGTGTGTGTGTGTGCGTGCATGCGTGCGTGCGTGCGTGCGTGTGTGTGTGTGTGTGTGTGTGTGTGTGTGTGTGTGTGTGTGTGTGTGTGTGTAGCCAAACATTCTTCTGATGAAAAAGAACCAAATTTTGAATTCTGTGATTAGCATTTGTATTCTGAGGAAGGGAAAATGGAAAACAGCAGAAATTATGTGAAACGCACTGTTACTCATTGGGAGATAAAACAGCTCAAATCTTTTACTGATTTACAGTAAGTGGGTCATATTTGAATTGGGCATGTTTGTTTATAAAAGAAATAGGCTATTGTCTTCAAAATTTGCATGTTCTTGTTTTGTTTCTTTCAGTTTAAGATTACCTCACAAAAACTGTGCATGTTTAGAAGGGGGAGGGGGACAGTAATACACAGAACCATGGGAAAGAGATTGTGATTCTCCGTCACCAGTAGAATAATGGGGTGATACATTAGGGGGTAGAAGAAGAAGCACTGTCTTGCTTAATAACAAAAACTTTGTGTCATTTCCAAGAGGTCACGTCTGCACTGCTCCTGCTTCAGGTTTCCCCCAACAAAATGAAGCAAATAGTGCTTGTAGATAACAAAAGGTTTGCACAGCCTCAATGAACATATTTTACTGCTTGGTAGAGCTGTCTTATTAAGCTGGCATAGCTGTGTACTTTTAAATTGGCAAACATGATTTTTGCAATACTTTGCAGAAAATCCCATTTCAGAAAGATACAGCAGTCTAGATGTGATATTTTTATGCCCCTTTATATCAAAAGACCCAGCAAACTGAGTTTTTTTGCAGGTAGCAGTTCTTGTGAGTTCCAGGCTCTAGTCTCATTTCCTGTTTGACCAACTTGTTTAGTCCAAACTTGCCTTCTGTATGATCTACTGTTGGTAGGACCCTTTCCAGAGGAGATTAAAATTTGAATGCGGTGTATGCAGCCTCTGCCAGGTGAGATGTAAGTTAAGAAGAACATTATTATAATTAAAACTGGTATGTTTTATATTATGCAGCATATTGTCCATGGTTTATACTCACAGAAGGATCAAGTAGAGGTCAGAAGGGGTTGGTATAATAGTTAAGGTCCAAAATGTACAGGTTAAGCCCAGACTTAGCAGTGACCACAAGAAACCTCAAGAAGTTCAACACCATGAAACACATTACATAGTTTCATAGTTTCATATTATAGTACTAGGCTATCTGCCCTGGGCCATAGTGATGTGGCTTTTGCCACCCCATGAAATGGTACAAAAATGTACAGAATAAATCTAGAATACTGTGCCTCTGTCTAGTAGTGATACAGTGAAGGTCCCCTTATATAATAGAATTAGTTTACTGTGCCCCTGTCTAGCAGTGACACAGATGTGACCCCTGGGGTAAACTTACGATCTCCCATCCACTCATCAAGATTTCTCTTGAAGAGAGTCAGTGAGGGGCTCTGCCTAATACGAACTGGGATCCTGTTCCAAAGCATGGGAAGCCTCTGGGTTATGAATCTATCCCTCCAGCATGTCCTATTATGAGGTTTAAGTCTTTAGCTCTCGTGGTCCTGATGGATTTGGATTTTTTGAGGTGGAGCATGTCCATCAGATCCTGATTGGACATGGCCTTGTACGTCAGGCAGAGAGCACCTCTGAGCAGGCTAAGTGCTTTCGTCCATACAAATAATCCGGACTTCATCAGAGCACAATGGAAATGGATACACAAGTACATTTATACACTCATACAATACATGTTACTTATAATTAAATCATTATTAACCAAATTAAAGAAGGATATCCCTCAAAAGAAAACAAAAAAGTTTGTATGGATGAAAGCACTTAGCCTTTTATGTAATAAATTTCATGGTGTTGAACATCCTGAGGTTTCTTGTGGTCACCGCTAAGTCTGGTCTGAACCTGTATGTTTTATTTTGGTGGTTTGTTTTTTTCTCGCACAGGACCCTCCGCTTTGTGATAATAGTTAGTGTTTAGATCACAAACACAAGGTACAAAGTTTGATTCTCACCTTTGAAAGGCAAATTGGCTAGATTTAAAATCGCCCACAAAGGCAACTAGCCTAGTACTTACCTGTAAATATATGGCTCCCACATAGGACTGCCATGGTTTCTCTGGGTAGTCCAAGTGACTGTGACAGTAACAGATTAGTTGAGTATTGTCTCAACCCCCACCTTGAGTTACTGCTATATCATTCTTATCACACATACTACCACTGGAGAAAAGTGTTTGTCTTAATGTCTAAAACAGTAGTCAAATGTCCAAAATGTCCATTGCCTAAGGCACAAGCAAACCCCCCTACCCTCCTCCATATTCCAGTATACTAGCCTGCAGTATATGGCTTCTCACTGTACCTCACATACTTGTCCTGGTTACATTTTTTACCAGCCAGTGAAAGACACTTTTTATTCTGTCATCTTTTTCTGATGCTGAGTTTCTCCCTATGCTCTGTAGTGCCATATAAACAACAGGTATACATTAGTGTCACTGTTTAGCAGGCAGAAAAGCAGCTCTCCTGCGGTTATTACATGCTTCAAAGGAAGAGCAGAACATTGGTCTCAAATGGTAAGAAACACGGGGGCCTTAAAATAGATCAAAAGAATGTTCTGCACAGAGCAGCATAGAGCGTGTCTTGCTTCTATATACAAAGTAACCTTTGTTTTGTAATAAAAGAGGGAGGGTGATGTATTTTTTTCTCTTAATTTATTTTATCTGTTTTAGATATAACTTCAGTTCAAACGCTCGTAGAAATAAATATTTTAAAAAATAATAAAAATGTTCCAGTCATTGGCTTGAGAGAGACAGAGTCAGGAATACGGACAGCAAAGTTCCATGTCAAATACTGGTGTGTGCTGCATGGTACTGTTTTTGTTCATGTTTTACAATGAAAGATGAGTCATCAGTGATATTAGAAAATGTAAACAGTTTGAAAATGGCCAATTTTAAGAGGAAATTGGTGAATTTTCAAAACCTGAAGTTGAACAAAGCATGCTATGGGCTCGGGTAAACTTTATCAGTACTTGTGAACTAACAGCCGTGTAGCCACTGCTTTTAATCTCTGTACTACGTAACTAGGTACTAACTATATTTCTAACCTGAACTAAGGGAGCAGATATAGTAGACATTAGTTGCACTCTCACTTAAGCCTTCTGAGGCTCAATATTCAATTAGTAGTACTTATGAATTATACCCAGGCTACATTTCTTTCTGAGCCACACCCAAATACATTGCCAGTCCACTCTGATCTGCAGTCTGATAGCCCGGACTCTACGGAGGTCAGAATGTGGTGGCTGCCCTGGCAGTGCCTCACCTGATCCCAGTACAGCTGTAACCTTGTAGTTACTGATGCATTTTATGCACCCATTTAGGCTGACCCATTTAACACATTTGCATCACAGGAGTTTCAGGATAAATTTGCATTGCTATCTCCTTGAGTTAACCTTCCTCATAAAGAACCTGTATTTCAGCTAACTGTACCTGCAAAAAGAAATTCTAGGCTTGAACCCCTGGCTTGCTGTCGAAATGTGTGACCTGGAACAGTTCTGTATTACAGGAACATGCCATATATACCTGCAAGCAGAGCACCAGCAATATTCTTGTATGCATTACCTAAACATATATATATATATATATATATATATATATATATATATATATATATATATATACAATCTTTTTGCCATTCACTAAAACTATAGTATTTAAATTTTATAGTAACCATATACACAACACTCAGGTTAAGGACAAAGGTGCCTGAAAATGCATTATATACAGTTTTTATTTAGTCCATTTGATCTGTCTTATTTTGTAGCTGTAATACAGGTCCTTCTAAAAGACAATTCCTTTGTCAAATTTAATTAATATCACATCCAGCACTTAGGAAGATGTATTTTCTTGAAAAACAAAGAAATAATTCACAGCACTCACTATAATGTTCCCCCGACAAATAGAATTGATGTGGAACTCTGTATTTGGTAATGGTTTGGACAGTCATGAGTACTTTACTTTTTTATAGGCCTAGGTTTACATTATGAATTTCATCTCCTGGAGTTGGACTGCTTGAAGTGTTAGACCATCATGCCTTGGGAGAAAGGAAAGTACTGTTATTTATTTTTAAAGTTTGATTGCCAGAAAGGATACCTCAATTATTTAATACTGTACTATAAACACATTCTTTTCTCTGGCTTGCAAGATAGCAAGTGCTCTATTTCCATGTCTGCCATGTAATGATAAAAAGGAGGAAGCATTAAAAATACAAGATATGACATCACTGCACTCACATTTCATTAGACCAGTTCAACTAAATTTTTGTTCTTCATAGCAATTAAACAAGCATTTTGTTACTCCATAAACCAAGAAGTTATGTACTCACCATAACGTTCGATGTATGTAGTCCATCTCGCCTCACATTCTTACCTGTGGGTTCAGTGCTGAATGTCTGCTCCGACTCGGCCAAACTTTTTTAGCTCGAAGTCTTTCTATTGGCTGGGCTAAGATGGTATCCCATGCTGCACTGCTCTCTATCCCCAGATCTAGTTTGCTGCGAGCACCAGCACTCATTCTCCAAGCATAACAACACCTAAAGAAAGGAAGAACAAACCAAGAATGAAGGGAGCTCTGAAATCAGACCTAACCTCCAGATTCTCCAGGGCGGGGGGAGGAGGGAGGGTAAGTAAGAATGTGAGGCAAGATGGACTACATACATCAAACGCTATGGTGAGTACATAACTTCTTGATGTTATGTAGTCCAATCTCGCCTGCATTCTTACCCGTGGGACAGCGTCCTCAGCACCTAAATCCTGGGAGGCTCAGTGGAAGATACTCCTGAGCACTGTGGAACCAAAGGAAGACCTGCCCCTAGATACCACACCCAACTTGTAATGAGTAACAAAGGTGTGAGGAGATGCCCAAGTAGCTGCAGCACAAATATCATCCATAGACAATCTGGCCTGAAAAGCTGTAGCTGTAGATGTAGATACAGGCCGAGTAGAGGGAGCCTTCACCCGGAATGGTAAATCTTTACCCCTTGAGGAATAAATGAAAGAAATACAACTGGAAATCCACCTGGACAATGTGACTTTGGAGACAGGAGACCCAATTCTGTTTTCCGAAAAGGAAACAAACAACTGATCAGATTTTCTGAGGTCTTTCGTTCTGTGCAGATAAAAACGTAATTGCCTGTGCACATCCAATTTTGCCACCCCTCTGGGCCTTGGGATAAGGCCTAGAGGGAAGGGAAAAATGGACTCCTATGGCAGACAGAGTCTTTCCCTCCTGCTCACACCTGGTGAGAGTGTCTTTCATCTTGGTTCCGAACAAAGAGGAACCATCAAAAGAGGCGTCAGTGAATGAAGACTTGAAGGCCTCCGCGAAATGACAAAGGTGCATCCAGGCCTGCCTCCTAAGAGCAACTCCTGAACTTGCTGGCTTACTCGCTCCTTTGGCTGCATAGGAGATTAGCCTCATGGAGGAGTTTTCAGTGGAATTGAGGGTAGCCATCTGAGCGTTGACCGTCTGAGCCACCGCCTCAGAAACGTTACCCGTGAGAGAATCTCCAAGCTCCTTGAGGAGATCTCTCTGGAGCCATGTAAAGTGTGATAAATAATTCAGTGACCATACGGTAGAGGTCGCTGAAGAGAAAGTACGTTTCCCGTACCGGTCCATGGTCCTAGACTCCTTGTTAGGGGGATGGACGGTGGAAGAAGTCTCGGCTAATTCCTTCTAAGTGGCAGCTGCCACCACCATGGCATCCACAAGGACTCCCTTGGACAGAAATTCCTTATCAGGAGGAGCAGACCAAAATTTATTGGGTCTCCTGGGGACTGGTTCCACAGAGTCAGGGGTTTCCCACACCCTTTGACAAACCAAATCCAGAAGCTCATCGAAGGGTGGATATACCCAGGAGGTGGAGCGCTGAGCACCAAAGGCCTTCAGGAAGACCGACTCCTTCTTGGAGGGGGGCTTTGGATGGCCAGTCACCTCTTTGTTTCAAAATCTCTAGGATGTCAGAGAAAGAAACATCCTCAGAGGATGACTTGGAGGACCCCTCTGATTCCTCAAGGTCGGTGTCTGATGTGAGAGACTCATCTTGGGAATCTATGTGCTTCGTCTTGCACATCTTCTTTCTGAGGCAAAAACTCTGAGGGACCCTCAGAAATGTGGGGACCACTTGTGGGAGTACCCTGAGGCCTTGGGGCTCCGCTGTCTAGATATAGATGGTGATCAGTGTAGTAGGGGACAGAATGATTGACCTGCATGATGCCGATAATGACCTGGCCAGTGCGCTGTGCATGGCCTCGAAGGGTGAGCTCCCCAAATCCAAACAACGACCAGTCTACGAAGCCACGACAGGAGTCAAACTTCCCCATGCCGAAGCACCGAGAGGGAGACCAGGAGCCGTGAGGTGTCCTGAAGCCTCTCCCTCGGGTCCGACCGAAAAATTCTGAGTCCTGAACCCCATGGACGGCGCCAACGGGGTCAGAGCTGACGGCTCTGATAATCAATGAAGGGGCTGTCGGAACTGACCTAGGGACATTATGCGGAGCCGAGCACTCCGGCTCCAAAAGCTGAGGTGTGCTCGGAGGAGGAAGTATCGAAATAGGTTGAGGGACCGGCTCCAGAGCCGACTGGGTCGGAGCCGAGAACAATTTTGCCAGAACCAGAGACTGAAGTAGTCTCTGCACCACTCTGTCGATGTCCACATTTGATAAGGTCCTGGAGGATTTAGAGGATAGAGAAGGATATTGAGACCTCCTCTCTGAAGGGGACCTGCGAGGAGGGGATACTGGCCTAATGCTAGGTGATCGGCTCCGAACAGGTTCCAAGAAAATTGGAGCCAAAGCAGGTTCCATCACAACTGACACTTCCTGCGGCCCCGAAGACAATGGAGCCGAGGATGTCGAAGCAGACTTTGCTATTTTCTCTGGTGGCTCCGAGGAGACTGAAGGAGCAGGACATCTCTGTTTTGATTTGGAAGATTTGGTTTTAGAGCTGGAATCACTCTCCAGATCCTCCTCGAAGGAGGGTTTCAGAAGTCCCTTCAAAATCAATTTGTTCTTCCTTTCCTGAAGAACCTGTGGACTAAAAGCATGACAGAAGATACAGGACTCCTGGAGATGAATCGCTCCCAGGCAATATACACAGCCGGAGTGTCCATCTGTAATGGACATTTTGTAACTGCACCTAGAGCACTTCTTGACGCCTGAGGGCTTGTGCTCCTTAGTATCTTTGGACATAGTTAACCAACACTAATAAAGCACCAAGACAATCAAACACTGAATAAAGGACCAACAGTCAAACAGTCACAAGGCGGGAAAAAAACTACAACACACAAATACTACAAGATCTCTAAGTTAAATGATCCTTAGACACAAACACAAGGGAGAAAGGACTAATACCTCTAATTTAAATGGTACTTAGACCCGGTAAACTTAAAAGACACAAGGAAAGCAAGGGGATAGACTATGTCCTCTAAGTAAAACGGGCCTAGCCCGCTGGAAACAGCGAGTAGGATACGACAGAAAAAACGATCCAAAACACAATTGTTTTTACAAGACAAGACAAGAACACACAATAGCTATTAAAATAGCTTTTTGTTTGCAACAAATTTCTCTGATAAGGAAGAAAAAGGGTACTAAGCCACAGCCAAGAGTGAGACCACGTCCGAGCTACACGAGTGGAAAATGAGATCTGGGGATAGGGAGCAGTGCAGCATGGGATACCATCTTAGCCCAGCCAATAGAAAGACTTCGAGCTAGAAAAGTTCGGCCGAGTCGGAGCAGACATTTGGCTCTGAACCCACGGATAAGAATGCAGGCGAGATTGGACTACATAACATTCAGTGTTTAATACATATTGGGAGATTTGTATGTACACCAAATTAAGTGTTTTATAAACTGTGGAAGGAGGAAAAGTACCTGATGCTAGGGGAGGAACTTGTGTATTAGTCTATAAAATTACATTAAAGTACAGTGAGAAATTATACACCTTTGGGTCATGCTTTGGGAGGGTCTTGCTTTGAAAGGATCTATGTGGTAGGTATTTTTTTTTTATTTGTTTTGCTCTCACCTGGATTTGCCAAATGGTTTTCTACCTGCATCCAGTTGGTCCATTCATTCTATTGGGGTGGTTAGAATTAAGCATGCATCCTCAGGATAGATGAGAGTCCTACAGTCCATTAGTTCATGCTCTGTGATCTTTATTTGCACATCTGTTGTTACTCCGGTGAAATTCGGGTGGTAAGAAGAGGCTAGCCTCCAGTCCAGGGGAGCAGTCTACCTGTGTTCCTTCCTTTGGTATGCACACTTCATTTGCACAGGTCTGTATCACAAGATTGAATGTTTAGGTGATCGAACGCCTAAACATTGAACTTGTAATATCAAATCTCAAAACAGCAAATGGCGCAGGGAAAGACATCCGTTGGCCATAAAAATATGAAAATAAAAAAAATAACTTTACACCCAGACTAAGTGGGAGACTTTGTCCCCCACACCCCGATGTGGGGGTTGTGCCCCCCATACCCCCTAATTAAATATACCATCTTTGAGATCGCTCTACAGTAGACAAAACAGAAAAATCTGGCAAACAGCCAAAGAAAATCTTTCCCTGCATTAAATTGGCTGTTCGCTGTTTTTTGCTTTCGATATTACAAGTTCGATCACCTAAACATTCGACCTTGTAATATTGACCCACTTCTGCTTCCTATAAGAGGAATGTGCAGTAGATCTCAGCTTTAGTTCTGGGCTGTCTCTTGCATGTGTAAGAGATGTAAATTAGCAGGACAAGCATTATGCACTTACACAAGATGCCACAGGCAGGCTTCTTTGGTCTTCACTGGGAAATCTTGCTTTGTATTTGTCCCTGGGGGTGCAACCTCCCCACCACATAATTCTCTCAGAGAGGAGAGCGCTGCCACCACTCCTTCATTTCTCTTTCTCCCTGCTGGTGCATGTGGTGCCTGAACTGCTAATCAAACTTGGGTCACCTGGATCATAGACTGAGCTTTATCCACTTTACACCATTGGAGCTTTCCTGTGTATTAAATTGAGCACATGGGTACATCCCTTCTGCATCACCTCAAACATATTTTCTAAATATCTTGAGTTCTGATGCTTGCTGGGGCACACCCTCTTTAACCAATTAGTGGCATCGCTGCACTAGAGTTTGGGAGGTGTTACCCTAGCTGTCCTCTCTTCTTTACAGTCACATCCCAATTTGGATCTACTCTTAGTATTTATAAGTAGAAAAAAATCTCATGTTTGACCTCAGAAAGGCTTAAACCAAATTATAACTGTAGCCAACAAATAATGAGCCAAGACCACTACATGCACTGCTTACTTTGTCTAAGGCTGGCGCACAATATTGAAAAATGTTGCTACTACTAGTAACCCATTCCTACCACCCAGCAGCTTCAGGCTATCAAGTCTAAAACCTACTTCACTGTTAATTGCTTGGTGGCAATGAAAGTGGCCAGCAGGAAGGCCCATCAAAGGAATCCCTTGAAGGAACAGAATCCAAGGCTGTTAGGCTTTGCTTCACTACATATTCCACTACTTTACACTCTCACCTGGATCCTCCTCCTCTTGTTGGAGAGAATCATCTCTATCCTTGTCTTTGGATGTGCATTAGGTCAGCTGGAGAGGTTTTATTGGGATTTCTTTTTAAAACTTTATGGTCAGCTGCTATATTCCCTTATGCACTGGTATTTTTAAGGTGTTGTGGATGGGGAACAAGCTATTGTGACTCTGGTGCATGCCTCTAAGTCTAATCTTGAGCTCAAGAGGTCAGCTCCCATTGCTTTCTGAGCAGTCATCCTCTGGTTTTTGAGAACTAAGATGGCCTATACTTTATGTCTACGTGCTTGTTTTTGCCATTTTGACTGTGATCACATGCTCAAGTAGTGATACATAGCAGAGACTGAGAGGAAGTACTTTGTTTCCAGGTTTCCTTGAGGCAGGTATTGGACCCAGTGTTGACTATGCTTTCTTCTGGTGTCACCTTTATCATGAACGTCCCTGTAACATGCAGAACCAGAGTAAGAACTAATGGCCAGTAATGTGATGGCATGGCAGGGTTTTGAGAAAGTTTAGAAAATGAGGGGCTATGTGAGTAAGACAGTAGTGGTTAAATCTAATTGCTAAGGAAATAAATCCATACCTTATTTACCATGGTTTGAAGAACACATGTATTGTAGTTGGAGTTAAGGATGATCAGGGCAGGTACATGTATTCCAGTTTTGAAATGAGTGCTTTGATTGCTAGAGCTCTTCCTGATTCAAGGGTTAGCAGATCAGTGGGTTATCATCTTATTGGCTGAGCTGTCATTCTGACATTTGAAAGAAGGGAAGGAAGTTATCCATGTGCTGAGACCTTTTGAAACTGTACTTGGTTAGCAGAGATGTTTAAGTCATGATTTTTTTGAACGTTAAACTTTTTTCCCCATGTTTGATTAGGTCAGAATAACTTAGAGACATGTTAATAGTTAGCAAATTGAACTTTGGTCAGGTTAGAGGCATGTGTTTTATTTTATTTATTTATTTATTTAGTGATTCAGAAAGTCCGACTAGACAGGAGCCCATTTTCAGCGGAGGCCTGGAGAGAAAAGCTCCAAAGTATTACAGAACATTTTAACATCAGTAATTTTACAGTCTTTAAACTATATAGTTGTTTTTTTGTATTATACCAAATTAGATGTAATATAAAAACATTGATTAAGAATAGATGCAAGTTATAGGACAATGATTTAATAGTTAGAGAAATTTTAACCAGTTTGTAGAGAAATTTAAGGTAAGTTAGCATAATACAAACAGGAACTGTAATACAAAGTAAGATAAAAGCAGGCTTATGGTATAGTTAGAGAGAAAGCCAAGGGAGAGAAACTGATAGAAGTAATGATGTGAGTGAAGAACGGAGGGTAAGGAGATATGAGGTAAAAATAGGAAATTTGTTCAAGGGATGTAGTTTATCCAGGTGTTGAGAGCAAGAACAGAGCAGCCTTTGACTAGGAAGCCTATCAGAATAGTTTTGAACAATGGTTGGGAGGGTATTGCCCTGAAGGACACAGATAAGGAGTTCCAGGCCTTAGTGATATGGTACCAGTACAGACAGTGCCTAGCAGATTTGATAGGTTTGTGGACAGAGGAGTTTTTGGTCCTCAGATTGTAATGACATAGTTGTGTAGAATGTTTAGTTCTGGATAAGCAGATGGATTCTGGATATTTTACAGGTGATAAGAAACTATGTATATATTAGTTGAAAGGCTAGTTCTAACCAATTTAGGTTTTTTAGTGTTACACATTAGTGGGTTCTGAAAGGGGTATTTGCTGCAGATTTAGCAACTTTGTCATAGCATTACCCACGTTTTGATTTTTGTGATGCCTGAAAGTTAATAAGGATGGGTATACCATAAAGAAGTGTGGGGAGGAGATAAGTAGTGGCAAGTGTAGTTTTAGTTGTGTCGGTGAGATGGTTTTTGGCTCTATAAAGCGTCCATAGTTTTTGATCAGTTTTTCTTATGCAACTTTATCATCCCTAATAATTTTCTAGAAGTGATTTTAGTAGTTGTATTATCAAGACAGAGAGAGAAAACTTTAAATATTGTTTTCTCATGGGAGAGGGATTTGGGAAAAAAATAGAAGTTTGTTTTTTTAGAGTCTATTTGATGATTTTATTTATTTATTTGCATTTGTTTTTGAGGAAAATCTGTGTTGGCATATATCTGTTTTCAACTGAGGCCCAGTGAGAAAAGCTCCAAGAAATTCCAATGAGAATACATTATGGCATGGTAGTTCATCAAGAAAACAACATTAACAAGCTTTGAAGATATGATACATAGAGAGTTAGTCATTTACTTAGTTTACAGAAAGCTACAGTAGTAGTAAAAGGAATAATCTTTACAGTTAAAAAGCAGTTGATATTCAAGCAAGTTATGAGAAGCAAGTCACCAGCAGGGAAGCTATGATGACTGAATGGTCCACCTGATGGGGTGAAATAAGTTTTATTTTCTGCCAAGCTTTATATCCATCCATCCTCAGCCCCACTTCCCATTTTGCACATGGGGTCTGGGTGTCATTTCTGCAGTGACAATCATCTTGAGCCAAGGTTTACACCACCAGGTGGCTAGCCCTGACGTGGTAGTTCATTCGCACCACTCACTCATGCACACACTCTCACCTATGGCCAATTTAGAGTGTCTAGTCCACCTACTTGCACGCCTTTGGAATGTGGGAGGAAACTGGAGCACACAGAGGAAACCCACGTGACTGCAGGGAGGACATGCAGACTCCACACAGAAGACACCCCAGCTGAGAATCGAACCAGAGAACCTCTTGCTGTGAGGTAACAGTGCTAACCGCTGCACCACCACAGCCTCCCCATCAATACTGATTTTGCTTGAATGTACATTCTTCCATCCTCAACACCTTTCCCTTTTTTTGCACATGGGGTTGATCACTTCAACAGTGGCAATCATCTAGAGCCAGGGTTTACACTGCCAGGTGGCTAGGCCTGCCACAGTAATTCATCCATACCACACACTCACACCTAGGGCCAGGTTGGAGTGGCCAATCTACCTACTGCATATCTTTGGAATGTGGGAGGAAAACAGAGCATCTGGAGGAAACCCACATGAACACAGGTAGGACATGCAGACTTTGCACAGAAGGCATCCCAGCTGAGAATTGAACTGGGGAACCTTTTGCTGTGAGGCGACAACTCTAACGGCTGCACCACTGCGCCTCTCTTTAGTGTTCTGCCAAACTTTATGTATGTAACATTTTAACAGCAGCAGTAATAATGGTGACAGCATATACATAGGATAGAGGCAGGTACACTGAAGATCAATAAACAAAATAGAGAGAAAATAAACATGCAGCAAGGTTTTGCTGCAGCCTGAGCAAGTGACTTATTGAGGCAGCAAGGAAGCGTAAAGCAGTTTTCATTTGCCAAGTATAAGCATTTCACCTAGCAGAAAAACAAAAATGTGAAGTGCTGCATATTACCTTCTGTAACATATTGGCAGTGATATTTCCAAACAGCCCTGGTATCAGAAAGAAGCATTCACACATTGTCATTCAGCTCTAATGATAACAATATTGTAAACATTCTATGCAAGTTAGCACCATCTGTTGAAAGACATAATTACTTGGATTAGGCAATCTGTCCTGTGTGAAAAATGATGCCTGCGTACTGACCGTGATAATGCTTGTTAATATAGGTCCTGTTTTACATCTGACTTGTGTACTATTTCCTAAGCACTTCAAGGAGTGCATGAAAAAAAAAAAACTTAACTTAAGTAGTCAGTAGCTGTCCTATTAGTCACAGTGTTTCGATTTGTCATGGTCTGTGCGAATGCTGGTTATAAGATGCTGTGTAAAGAAGTGGTTAGTCTTTTACTGTTAGCATTTCAGCAGTAAGCAGTTTGAGTGTTGCTCCATAATAAGATGAATATGGTTCTTTGTCCCTTATTACAGAATATATTCATACAGTTCCGGTACTTCAGTACGGAGGTTAGCAATGGACACAGATTTATAGACAATGCACAAAATGTGTATGAATGTTTGCTTTTAAACAAATACTGTCCGTCACTACAGAGGCAGCTTTGAACTTAAAGTAGCAGTGCTAACCAGCAGACAAGGGATTTAAGATGAAAGACGAGTCCTCAGGGTATCATGAATATTAATATTATAAATCCGATACTGCTGATATTACATTACAATTGATCAGCTAGTTAACCAAAACTAAAAGTATATTCCTGCAAATGGAAAACTCTTTAAAAAATCACGAGTTTCAAAATGTTAGTTATGCTAGTAAATAAAATGGAAATGAAACCACTGAGGCTAAATTAGAGTCTACAAAATTGGCATTAACTTTATGGACTGAATGTGACTGGCATGTTTAAACTTATTAAATGTCACACTGCATGCCTTCCTGCAGTATTTACATGGGCCATGGAGATCCTCATTTGACATGAAATTTTTTGACTTCTGAATGAAGCAGTTAGCCATTTACATTACATTTTAATTCTGAGCAGATGTGTTCTTCAGAATATGTTGATTTACTAGTTACTATGTTGAATTTCATCATGAAGTTTTTTTTCAACTTCAAATTGACATTTACGTTGTTGGTATTACTGTTTTTGTTAAACAGCAACAAGAATGTAGTGTTTGTGTGTAACAAGGAAAGCTGTCCACTGATAGCTCCATGCATTTGTTCCACTTCACTCCTGTTAACCTGGCAATGCCTCTCTTGTTTGACCCATTGCTTCAGTTTTTTTTTTAATGTGACTATTCACTTCTGTTTACTTTGACCTCTAAATAGAGCTGCTCTTGGCGTTATTCTGTGGCTTGTGTCTTTTGCTCTGTTTTTGAAGTAATTGTAAATATTTTATTTTCTGACCAAGAGGTCTATCTTAACAGAGCCCATTCACAGTTGAGGCCTAGGGACAAAAGGCCCAGCATATATCAGTGGGCAGTACAACCTTGTATAAAACATTACGTTGTGCATATAATAGCATTTAAGAACACAGAACACTGATCGGCCTTTGCAGCATACTGTAACAACACTATACCAACTATACAGTACAAATTATGCTAAACAATAATTAACATAACATCACATAATTAGTTATTTCACGGTGTAAGTATTTGCAAATCAAAATATTTTAGCTTTGTGTTAAGCCATTTTTTTAAATATTTGCAGATCAAAGTGTTTCATGAGGCTTAAACATAAACTGTAGTTTATTAAGTAATGAGGCGGAAGGTATTAGCAGAGAATGTGACAAAGAAAGGACAATGAAATGATGTAAGGGATGGTGATAAAGAGTGAACAGAAAGGGTGGGATATTAACTCATGGTAGTTGATGGACTAATTATTAGGACAAAGGGTAAACCAGCTGGATAAGAGATCAGATGACAAGAAATACTAGAAGGGTAGTCAAAATAATCCATAGTAAGGAAAACTAATGTGCAGGTACAAGTACAGTTATTGCTAAGATACAACTCTTGAGCCAGTTTGAAACCTTGTTTAGAAACTATGTATTGTGTGACAAATCATAATTCATGGGTTATCACCAAGCAGATGAATTACTAGCCCTCACCCAATTTTCACCTGCTTTAATTTACATACTCCCATATAATTACCTAATTCCTTTTAGAAGTGGGAAGGGACTAACACTGTTCCAAAGGCAAGGAAGATGTTTGCTGATGAACCTTTTGCTTTTGTTACTCTTATTAATGGAGTTTTTAAAATGACTTGTATTTGGACATGTGTTGGTCTTCCAGCTTGATCACTGGAGACACACAGTCTTTAATATAAGGGAATATTTCTTGTGAGAGAAAAGGGATTTTACTTTTGAGAAAATCTTTTCAGCTGCACAAAAAAAGCAGCCTTCACATTACTTCTTCAGCTGAAATAATTTTCCTCACATTTAATACTCTTAACCATGGCACTGAATTCAGCAGATTTAGTACTGTAATTGTGTGTAAGTGTATACCACGGATTCATTAGTGCAGTTAGATTACAATAAGGCAGTGAACTGTCTTCCTTTTAAGCACTGTCAGTATGAATGGATATGCTATATACTAACATATATAGCATAACAGGCATGATTAATACCCCTGATCGATGTGTGCTGTTGGCATTAACAAGTGCAGATCATGCAAGTTAGACACCATCAATCAACATCGCTAGATAATAGAGAAAACATGGGAGTTCCAGAAGAACATTTATTTTTGCTTTACTGAGTATGGACTATAATAAACTTGCCACATTCTTAGAGAAATGAGGATACTTAAACATTTTATTTGCCCCCTGATGAATTTATATGCAGACCAAGATGCAACAGTTGAACTGAATGTGAAATAAGTGGTTCAGTAGTGGGAAGTGAGAGTTTACCCTACTTAATTAATGTATGTGCTGAGCATACCATGTTTGCATGGTTAGATGAATCAGCTAATGGAATCACAGTTGCCAGGAGAAATATTAATGACATCAAATGATACCATTCTTATTGGATGAAAGCAAGATGTTGAAGAGCCTGTTTATAAAATGAAAGCAGAAAGTGTTAAAGCTGGCTTGCAACTCTGTTTTTGATAGTGTCAGAAAAAACTAAGATTGTCATCTAACCTTGACGATTCTTTGCAAATGGATGGAGAACAAGTGGAAGCAGTGTCAAATTTTATTTCCTGGTTCAGTGACATCTGCAGATGGTGAATGCAGACAAGAAATTAAGACATTTGTTTCTTGGGAGGAAAAATATGGCAAGTCTAGATAAAATGCTAAAAATCAAAAACATCAGATTGCCAGCAAGGGTCTGTATGTCAAAGCAATGGTTTACTATCAAAATTTAGGACGGCAGTTACATGAACTGGGATTGTTGAAAGGCTGTTTTCAAGTTCACATAATGCCAAATTGTTCGAATCCACAACAGCAAATGCTAGTGTGCATTTGCTGTTGTGAGGTTGACATTTTGATTGGAGATCGCACTACAGTGGGGATCGGGAAATATACCCTTTCCTCACTGTACTGTGATCTCGGAGTTGGAATATATAATTAGCAGGGGGTGTGGGGGTGCAGGGGGGCCATGGACCCCTGTAAAATATCACTGGTCATCAAGGTAAGTTGGGTGATGTCAATAATGTCGAATTTAAATTACCACTTTTGGTTTTTTGAGTGAACAAAGTTTTTTCATTTCCAACTTTTTTTTTCAACTACGTGATTACTGGAAGAACTGTGTTTCAGCATTTTGATAGTAAACCTTTTCCAATATGTATAGCTGTTAGAACTGGGCTACAAGTAAGGCTGTGCACCAGAAAAAAATCAATAATTTTTAAATGTGGGGTTGGAGAAAACTTTTGAAAATTCTATGAACTACAAAAAGATCAAAACAATCAGTACTTAAGGAAATGTGGGAGGATTACTGGACAGTCTGATAGTAAAACTAAAATTCATATACTCTTGACAGCATAATACAAAAGAAGACACTGATGTTGGGAGAGGTCAAAGCCAAAAGTAAAGATGGGTTCAGCAGAGGCTAAGATGGGCAGACAGCATTACTGAAGTAATGAATATGATCTGCAAGAACTTAAAGAAGCAGTTATTGACAGACAGGCCTGGCATGCTAAAGTCTTTGAGGTCAGAAACTGGGACCCCCCCACTACCAAAGCTTGGGTTACCCTGTATTTCATATCTTCCCACTCACTTAGTGCATACTGCAATGCATAGAGTATTAACCCTCTTTTTCCATCTTTCTTTTAAATCCTGTAACATCTGGGACAAGACTACCGATCACCGAAGAGCATACAAACTCCTGTTCAGGAATCAGCTTGGAATTAGTGCTTGTGTTTTGCTCCAGTTGAGAGCAGGAGAGGAGGGCATTATTTACTAACCTTTCTAGAGATACGAGTGGAAAGCCTGAGAGCTGCTTCTTAGGAGCCAGCTTGGGATTAATGCTACTGCTTTGCTCCTGGAGAGAGAAGCAAAAGGAAGCTGACCATCTCTGGCTGGAGAGTGTGAATGGGACTTCCTTGATTGGTCTGGTTGCTGTTTTGGTGGAGTCCTCTTCAGTTTTAATTTTGGACCTTTAGGTGGTAACTAGCTGCTGTGCATGCTATCCAGAGTATCTTCCAAGAGAAGACTATAGTAAGCATACATCTGGGACAAGACCATATCTCATGAATTCATTAATATTATTGTTCTATTTCTGGTGATTGATTCCTAGCTGTGTACAGCTGATGAGAGCAGCACTAGTAGTCAGGTAGTAGCCAGTTGGAAAATCTCCACTCTTCATCATTCCTGGCAGTTATAATTCTGTCTTTTCTGTGAGTACTACTATAGTAGCTAACAGTTAAACTAACTTCAAAGTATAACCATAAATTCTTCAAGCATAAATTTTCAGGGTCTACTGGAATACTGTTCCTCCAGCCCTTGAGCCCTACTATACCTTTTGGCAATGGGGCTCAACAGTCTGTACTCACTCCATCTGTGGCCAGTTTGATCACAGTGTTGCAAATGCCTTATGCTTACTGACTGTTCACTGCTTCTACCAATTGATAATACAACCTATGAGAAATATAACTGTTTAAGAAACATGGAGGCAAACCTTTTGAGTCTACCCACTATCAAAAACATCATGCCTCTACAGCACCACATCTGTCACAATGCACCACTAGGCCTATTATTATGTTGTAGCTGCAAAACAGTTCCAAAGCTTCTCAGGACACAGTCTAAAAGATTTCTGCCATCAGCACACAAAGCAATGTATACTCCTACTCTACTCACAGATCATTGCAAATCCAGACAGCCTACACAAGAGTCACCATGAAAGGAGACCTTAAGTCTGTAAGGTCCACTTAATCTGCTTTTAGTTAGGCATACAGACTACCCACTTACGATACTGGGCAAGAACAGGGTACTGTTAGCTGTTTGTATGGTGAAAGATCTGTGATACACAAAGACCTTAAGGGTTGTTAAACTAGACATATGACTGACATTGTGGTGGCCATTGCAAAGGTGAATGACCTGAGGTGCTACACTTACAAGGAAATGCAGAAATATATGATGGAACTTGATATGCATGTGTTACAGGCAGTAAAGACGCTTGAAGTCCCTTGTCTTCATCAAGACTTAAACTGAGATACCAAGAGAATGTATCTGGGTTTAACAATTGGCTAAGTAGTTGGTGTCATTCTAAGGGGATCCAGTATGTGTGCCCTGGGATGAGATGGCAGATAAGACTTCTTGTTTTGCCATGAATGGATTGTACCTCTCGTACCAGGACTTCCACATATTGGCTAAAGCCTTTGTTGGCCCCATGGTGGCTTTTAGGCAGAGTCCCCCATCTGGACTTTCCCACATAGCAAACTGAAACTCAAATTCAGACAACATCATGATGGCTCTTCTCAGTGGTAGGAATCTAAATAGAAAGACACAACTCAAACACATTCTTATTTGTGCAGTACCTGAGACATGGTTTCAGTGCAGTGGTGCCACTCCCTCTGTACCAGGGAATAGCACTTATCATTTCGGCTGTTAGGTAACTGTGAAGAAGTATCTCTAGGTGTTAGAAATATTATTATCTGTTACTCTACCTTGTAATCTTTGTAGATCCAAATTTCTGTTAACAAATCCAACTATTATTTCATTATTTTTTACAAATCCCCATCAGTGTCCCCCCCAAACATCATGAAAAATATCTTAAAAGGAGGTTAAATAGCAAACCAAATACCTTTTTATTAGGTGATTTCAGTTAACCAAACATGAAGTGGCACATTTGCACCATTGAAAATGAATAATCTCAGACTTTATTAATGCCAGTGCACAAGACCACATTGTAAAACTGTCCACTAGAGGCTCTAATATCCTTGACCTGATCTTTACTTGTCTGTCTTCCATCGGTACTTACCCTGTATCACCTCATCTCTGTTAAATCTAACTGCAAGCCATTCATCATCTGTGTCAGGCCTAGTGGTATTTCCTCAACACCGAAATTGAACATCTTTAGGGACTTCACTTTGGCAAACCTTCTTTAACTTGTGGAAGATGTATGCAAATTTCCCAACAATCCCCTACAAATAGACCCAAATGAGAGGGCTGGTGCATTCACTTATGACTTTTATCAGCACCTAAACAACTGCATAGAACAATCAGTACCCCCCCAAAAAAATAATGGTAAATTTGGGAATAAACCTGTATGGTGGAACTGCCCATATTAGTAAAGTGTCTGAGAAAAGGATGAGAATGATCAGAGTTGTAAGAAATCCCCATAGCCTTATCACAGGACCACTGTGAGACGCTCCAGCAGGAAGCTTAAGTACTATTAGAAAATGTAAAGCCAAGTACAAACATATGGTCACTACAAATACCAAAGGAAAATGGTATACCTTTCTTCTGTTATGTCAGAAAATTAAGGAATAATGTCCCACAGTGCTCTGAGCTCATCTATAATAATGACATATTCCATTCCCAAGGATATAGCCAATATATTAGCAGCCAATATTTGAAGCTAGCTTTACCCCACCTACCCACAGTTTTGTTTCTCCTAAAATCTCTTTGGAACAAGTTTTAAAATCTCTGTCAGACACTAAAAATAATACATCCATGAGATCAGTCAACATACCAGGCTGCATTCTCATCAGTACCCGGTGTGCACCAAGCCTCAGCCTATCAACAAGATTTGTGCTTGTTGCCTGGAGAACAGCCACAGTGACTCCAATATAAAAGGGTAACCTGTCTACAGATCCAGGCATTTATAGACCCATCAGACCCACCTGCCTTCTATACAAAACCGTGGAAGGTATCATAGCAGAACTCATTTCTGCAGACACAGGCAACTTAACTTCTCTAGACCTCATTCCATTTGGTTTTGTGAAAAGCAACTCCTGTCTCCTGAACCTCCTAAGCTTCATTGAAAATGTTATAGAAGCTGTGGGCCATGGCCACTCAGTGCATACTTCAAAAACAATTTGACCACATGGAGAATGTATAGTAAATACATTTACTTAGTGCTTTCATATGAGCTCACAAACCAGACTTTTTCAATACAGAGTTAATTAACAAATCCTACACTTAAATAAACCACATCACAATCACATGACATTTTCTCCTAATATAATTGGTTAATTACATCTTCCCTACTTGACATTCCTTTAAAAAAGCATTGTATATTAATAGTATCATTCAGACAATAAAAGCTAACTAGGTATTAAACTCTGATGCATGACAGTTTTTATTTGGAATATTGTATTAATTCCAAAATATTGCCAAATGGTCTTAAGTTTACCAAGTCCTCAAAAGATATTCTAAAAACTAATGATTTTTATCATGAACTAGTTTAGTTTTTTTTAATACATGTGGCATTCGCCTGCTAAAGCATTTAATGAAATATAACAAGCAGTTGATTTGTATGTTAGACTCTGAGTTACGGAAATGGAACAAAATCTGAATAGCTTATCCAGTTACAAGTATGGAGACTATAAAGGAGTTTTCATTACTAAAAAAAAGGTATGTGCCTAAAAAATAAATTGCAATGGAAAAGAAGCACTTTTCATTTTAAAATTTGACACTTTACACCCTAAGGGGTTAAATAGAGAGCTTAATTGGAAATGGCTCCTATAATTAATTGCTTTTTAATTGTTTTATCAGTACTGTTTTTATTATATAAAAAGGAATTAGAAATGGTATTGTTATACTCTGTTAAAGGCTTTTGCTGAGGCGCTGGAGAAGTCATTTTTTGGTATTACGTAAATAAATCATTGGATTTACTGGCTGAGTAATTTTTTGGATATTACTTCTTATTGTGTGGTGAGTTTTTATTACTGTTTGTCGCTCGGCCCGCTATAACATAGATTAGAAGCAGGTAGGGTATTTCATTTAGATGCTTTAATACATAGAAACACATCAGAATAGATAGCAGCATCATAAAATATAAAGAAACTGTTTAACAGACAGTCCTTACATACATACATGAGTACATCACAGCAGCTTACTACAGAATGGCAGTCAGGCTCACACGTGCTCAGTATTTATACACTTGTGCAAGCCCTTGGATAGCTTCTTGAAGACACATGCACACATATTGATCTGCACTATTGATCCTCATGTAAAAAACTACCATTGAAAGAAAGAAAAAAGAAAATTCAACATGATTTAAATGGTTATGATAACGTGACTTCCCGTCTTAATACTTCCTGTTCTTTTCTGGAACAGTCTATCTCTGTGGAAGAATGTAGTACCTTGGGACATTTTTTAATTCATAACACAGAGACTTTCTTTCCCAGAAGGTCTGAGTGAGTAGTGTCCAGATATCAGAAGTCCCACAAAAATAATCTGTTTCAGGAAGACTATAACAATGCATATCACTATCTGAAACATCAAAGGGGAAGGGGAAAGTGAAGGGGGAGAGGGCAACATCCTTAAGTCGGACTAGTTATTTTTAATAAGTTAAACTGTGAACATATTTATACTGTGGAAAGGGGGGAGTAGTGATTTTTGTTTTAATTATAACAAGGAATCCCTCACAAATGAACAGATAAATCTTTTTAAATATGTTTTTTCTTTTGTCCCCACTAAAAGAGCAACATCTGAAATTATATGTAAAAAAGTTGATTATTCAATATTTATTTAAAAACAAACCTGTTGGAGTTTCCAGTTTTAAAAAGCCAACCACCTGTAATCCCCTCTGTTGTCTAGTATTCCCAAGCCTTTGAGAAGGACATTGAACTCCTTTGTAGTCAGCCTAGTGGACATCTGAATTTTTTTAACTTTACGAAAAAGGATAGGCTGTCTATTTATGAATTAAAAATGAAAAAAAAATTAGATTTGGGAAAGCTAATAAAGGCAGGGGGTTTGTTATGCTACAGGGGGATTATGTTAAAGAGATGGAAAATTGTCCCATAATGAGTTTAAAATGGTACAACTATATGGAATATATAATGGATATAAATATATTAATGCTGTTTTATATGATTTGATGATACAAGGGTATATAAGATTCCTTTTTTATCTTTTACTGTTGAATATTCTAAATTAGTTGTGCTTTTTGGAATTCTAGAAGTATACAAGGGAAGTGATTCCCCTTTACAGACCCATTATTCAGTGCCTCGTTGTGTGACTGGATGTATTTCTATATTTTTAGATGGTCTGTTTAACCCCTTAGTACAGTATCTAAAAAGTTATTGAAAGATTCTTGGTACATTTTGGATAAGGTAAAAGAATGTAAGTTTGTTGGACAAGAAACTATTTTGTTCACCTTGGACATAAAAACTTTATTCACAAGTATTCTCATTTCAGAAGAGGTGGAATTTTGCAGAATGCTCTAATGTAATTATTCTGATTGCAATACCACATTCATCAGCACATTTTATGTTTTGATTGATTTATTGTTGAATAATAATTATTTTATTTAATTAAAAATAATATAAACAAATAAAAGGGATTGATATGCATGCTTGTGTTGCCCCATCTTTTGATAACATAGTTCTAGAATGGTGGGAATACACTTTTCTTAGTATGTAAGGTTATATTCTAAGCATGCCTGTCAACCTCTTAATGCAATAAATCTGGAGAAAGCTTAAAATAATGGGGAAAAAGGCCCAAAAATAGGAATAGATTTTAAATATTACTCTTGTAAATTTGGAAAGCTACTAGAATAATTGGATTTGTGTTGGCATGCATTTACTGAAGAACATGAAGTCTGAACTCAAATGCACGTTATTATTTAGTGACTTTAGTCCTCAATGATTTGCTAGAAAACCACACATTTTATGAGGAGCAGACCAAAAATTTGAGACAAAAATCTGGACAGTTGAAAGGTATGATTCTAAGGTAGTCTTTTAAGCATTTGTTTAGGATCTAATTTGTATTTGAAGGAGTACTAAAGAAGAATGTGATTTATTTATTAGGGAACTTAATAGAAGTGCTGACTTTTTAAAGATTACTTTAATGATGTAGATATATGGCCTTTTAACAATCATATACACAGGAAGAATAAATTTAACTGTTATGTACACTTTGGAAGTAACCATTCCCTGTTTATGAAACTTAACATTCCTAAAGGGCAAATGATCAGAGCCTCTTACCTTATGACAAATTATATTGTATTTCTTTAGAGCTAAAGTTTATTGTGGGTATGTTCATTGACAGAAGGTATAAGCCTAGCATTTTAGTGAGGAAGATACATATTATAACAGAGAAAATACATACCTTCACATATTCGTAAAGCACAACAATTTATTTCAATAGGCTTTTCGTTCA
The DNA here is from genome assembly GCF_019279795.1 of Protopterus annectens. NCBI lineage: Eukaryota > Metazoa > Chordata > Ceratodontiformes > Protopteridae > Protopterus > Protopterus annectens. The sequence goes on from NC_056725.1 coordinate 1,829,770,625, forward strand.
GCAACGATGGCTAAACTTCCTCAGACAACAACCAGAAAAACCACCACAGCTTAAATAGAAACAATTAATCATGTGCTAATAGCAGCTAATTAATCTAATTACTATTCAATATACATTTAACACTAAAAATTAAATATGTTAAACATCAAACCACTTCTAAATATAAAACATAAAACCTATAAAACTGTTTTTAAAAACCTATATTTAATAACTAGGGAAGAATTATTATAATAATATAATACCAACTACAGATACAAATGTGTAGTATGTTCATTACAATGCCTAGATAAGTCATTGTCTAACTTCTTTTTCTTGATATTATACACATGTTCATATATCCTATCTTTAAATTTCCTGTCAGGCTTTCCCACATAGAATGCAAGACAAGACTGACAGGTTGCCAAATATACAACTGACTTAGATTGGCAGTTATATCTTCCTCTTAATTTATAAGTGTTACCATTAATCGAAATATTAGTACCAGTGGCAATATAGCGGCAATAATTACAAGCTTCACATTTAAAAGTTCCTTCTGTTCTATGCATCCCCATCCTATTTGTTTCCAAAATACTCTTTAAACTATTTCCTTTTCTATATATAACCATTGGTGCATCACCTAACTTTTCTATATAACCAGTTTCAAAAGTAAATACATTCCAATTTTTACATAAAATCAGTTTAGTCATATTTACCTACCTGCACATCCCAATCAGGGAATCTTACAGAAGATACCTACGCTTCAAAGCAGGCTACATGCCCTACCAGTTCTCTACACTGCCCTTGGGCTTATCTACTAAGCCCAGGGTATTCACAAAGTGCCTAGCTCCAGTCATTGCATTTTGCAGGCAAAGAAATATTCAAATATACCCATACCTGGACGATTGTCTAATTCATGCAGAAAGCCAGGACATACTTTTGAATCATCTGGCATTTGTACAAAAGTTGTTAACTTATCTGGGGTACACCATAAATGAAAATAAATCACATCTGGTACCCTGTCAACAAATTATATTCCTGGGAGCAAGCTTGAAGACATCTTCCCAGATGGCTTTCCTCATGCCAGAGAAACAAATTAATTTGACAACTTACTTCAAACTAGTGGCCACAAAAACTCTGCTATCTGCAAGGCAAATACTGCAAGTCTTGGGGTTCATGGCCTCGTGCATTCTACTAATTCCATATGCAAGACTGCATATGAGGAAACCACAATGGTATCTAAAAGTCCTATGGTGTCAACATTCTCAGGATATAGAAGCAGTGATTCCTATCATACCTTGCCTATGGTTAGAATTCCTTTGGTGGGCAGAGGCCTGCCACCAAAACAAGGGACTACCATTCACTCTACCCCCTGCTGCCCAAACCCTAACAACAGATGCATCAGACTATGCATGGGGGGCTCACCTGGCAGGGAAGTGTATTCAGAGCAAATGGAACCCAAGTCAAATGCACCTGCATATCAATCACAAAGAAATGTTAGCTTTACAGAATGCTCTAACAACCTTTAGGGACCACGTTCTTCCAGGACAATTGATGGTAAAGATGGACAACACCACTGTTATGTGGTACATAAACAAGCAGGGGTATGTGGTACATAAGCAGGGGGGGGGTACCCATTCTTACCCTCTCTGCAGACTAGCCATAGCTCTGTGGAACACAGCCTTGAGCTACCAAGTGCATCTACAGGCTCAATTCCTGCCAGGAAAACTAAATACACTGGCAGATGAACTAAGCAGAAATCTCATGCACCCACACGAGTGGAAACTGGAACCAAAGACTTTCAACATGTTGATAAACAAATGGGGGAGCCCAGACAGATATAGACCTATCTGCCTCCCCCCAGAACTACCAATTGGACAAATTCTGCACAAGGACTCCCCACAAACAAGCTTGGAAAGTGGATGCTCTGTCCTTCAGCTGGAAAAATCTATCAGTTTGTGCCTTTCCTCCTCTGCCTGTCCTCTCAAAGTACTACTAAAGATCAAACAGGACAAACCAAGGATGATACTGATTGCACCAGACTGGCCATGCCAACATTGGTACCCCATCTTGCGCAGTGTGTCACAGCTAGCCCTATGGCACCTGCCTCAGACCCCTATCCTGCTGTCTCAGCAGGAGAGCCAGATTCTGCACCCCCAGCTTCAAACCTGAACCTGGCAGCCTGGCTGATTACCTAATCTCTCCATTACCATTCTTCAGTAAACAAGTGTTGGATGTCATTTTGTAGGCAAGGAGGCCTAGTATTAGAAAATCTTATGCTGAAAAATGGAAATGATTCTGTGCCTGGAACTAAACTCAAGGGATGGCCACAGCAGCGCCCAATTTACCTCAGATTCTTCAATACTTAACTAAGATGCTTCATAAGGGCCTTTCCTTCTCCTCCATCAAAATTCACGCCTAAGCCATTATAGCTCATTACAACACAGAACCACCCCTCCTTTCTCACCCACTGCTCAAGCAGTTCCTCAGAGGGGCCAAAAACCTAAGACCACCCAGGAGAGTCCCAACTCCAGCCTGGGACCTTAACTTTGTATTGGAAAAACTCACTTTTCCTACTTTTGAGCCAGCTGCAAGTGCAGAGTTAAATTTCATTTCTTGGAAAACAGCTTTCCTTTTAGCAATCACGTCAGCAGGAAGGGTATCTGAATTTCAGGCCCTTATGGCAGTGGAGCCTTTCATTATCTTTCATGCGGACAGGGTGTCCCTCAGGACCCTTCATGCCCAAGGTGGTATACAGTGTGGCTCTTAATCAATCCGTTAATTTGCCAAACTTCTTTTCTAATCCACAGAATAAAGGAGAATGGATACTGCACTCCTTAGATGTGCACAGACAACTTAGATTTTACTTGGACAGGGCTAAGTATTCTATCTGGCTCTGTCACTGGTGTGCGTTCAGCTTCTGGAGTTGCTGACGTGAGTACGGCATCTTTTTCTACGGAAGACTGGCTCAGAAGTGAGACGATACTGGAGGATAATCAGGAATGGCTCAATGAATCTTATATGAGTATGGAGCAACAATTGGGTCATTTTCAGGAACTAACTTTTAAGTATAAGAAGCTACAGTTGGAAAACTAGTACCTGCGACAATGCATAGAACGACAGCAAATTGCAAAAGGACTGAGACTGTGGAAATATCCCTCTGGGCTGACTAAGAACTCCGAGTTGTATCAAGAATTAATTGCATTTTTCAACAGACAGAGATGTGAGTTTTTAAGAATTCTCGTTAGCGACAACAACAGGAAAATGTCCTTACTTATTAGAGACACCGAAAAAGTAGAACTGAGCATTAAGAACGATTTATTGTTTGTTAGTAAAAAGAATGATTTTTTAAATGTATTTAAACATGTGGACAGTGGGTTGGTTGAACTTAGGGCTAGGAAACAACGTAAACTAAACAGGGACAAGACTGATTATGAAACTGCCAAAGCTTACCCCGACCTCCCTAGAGGGCAGGATTCTGTTTATTTTAATGAACAAAATCATGATGTGAATGATGTGGTCACTGATAATCCTGTTGACAATGAGTATTTAAATGGGGATGTCCCAGTAGACCCCCCCCTCCCCTGAGAAGATCCGAGAGGATCAGGGAACAGAGGGGGGAGAGGAAGGGACAAATGTATTATCAGAACAACTACAACCATTATCCATCATGGAGGGGAGGGAGGGGGGGGCCTACCGGAGATAGTTGAACATTGTGAACAAGTTATTCAGGTCATTGAAAATGATGATGTTGATTTTACTATTTATAATTTTAGTCAAGTTTGTGTTGATGTTGATTGGGCTAATTTGTTCGCGAAAGGGTTGAATTTTGTCCTGAGGATATCAGCAAATGTTGTTGACAGTATTTTAAAGTATTTTAAACCTTAAAATGTACGTGAGGAAATTAAATTTAGGGGTACATTTTGGTAATACTATTATTACTCAAACTGCCCACCAGTTGCATAGACCCAGCACTTTTATTCACCTACCCACCCTCTTCTTGTGATTTATGAGACACTTTGTGAAAATGAACTTAAGAAAATCATTTTGAATAGTAATCACAGGGGTTATGTTAACAATTTGGACGAAAAAGAATGGATGCTACTTCAAGACATCATTAGTAACAGTAACATCAGTCTTATGAAACCTGATAAGGGGGGAGGACAGGTCATTATGAATTATTTGGATTACAATAGTAAAATGTTTGATCTATTGTATACTGACACTTATCGAGAAGTGTTAGTCAGTGAGATGAATCTAGCCTATAGGAACATCGATTTGACGATTGAGGAATCGTTACTTAATCGACAGATAAGTATTGACACACATACATTCTTAAGAGTGTAAAACCCCCAGAACACCTACCATCTTCGGCATCCCGAAGATACATAAATCCATCCAGAAGCCCCCTCTACGTCCAACTGTGGATGCCAAGGCTTCGAAAACATATGGGTTGGCCAAATTTGTGGACCATCAATTGAAAGGTCTAGTGGAAGAGACGCCTTGGATTATTAAAGATTCATGGGATTTTTTAGGTAGAATACATCCAGATATGTATGATGATGGCCTTATTATGGCCACCTTGGACATCAAGGATCTATTTTCAGTAATCCCACATGAGAAGGGGCTTGTTTGGTTTTATGAATATCTTTGTAGGCATTCTGATTTAAGTTTTGACACCAAACATGCCATTAGGACCTGTATGGAACTTGTTTTGGAAAATAACTTTTTAAGCTTTGATGCCCACCTCTTTAAGCAAACTTTAGGGATGGCCATGGGAGCATGTTGTGCCCCTGTGTTTGCCAATGTGGTTTTGGTACACTGGGAGGAGGAATACATTATGAATTCATGCTACAAAGACCATTGGGTCCTATATGGTCGTTATTTGGATGACATAGTCCTTTATGGAAAGGGGGTGAAGACAAATTAGGTGAGTTTTTTGAATACCGTAATAGTACCACTGATTTTTTAGAATTTACCCTGAATTCTGACATAGAGAGCTCGAATTTTTTAGACGTCACTATTGTGAAGGATTATATGAGTAAATCTTTTATATCTAAGTTGTACAGGAAACCTATGTATTTGAATACATTTTTACATTTTGAGAGCTGGCACCTGATTCATCAGAAAATGTCCCTAGTTAAGGGACAATTTATTAGAATCGCTAGAATGGTGTCAGATGAAGGGGACTTCCAAACAGAATGTGATAAACTTATTGACATGTTTAGAAGAAGGGGTTACCCCATGAATTTTTTAAAAGAAATCGAAAATGAGGTTACTGTCAAAAGACGGAATGGGTTAATAGTAAAAATTTTATTCAGTGGTTGTGTTATTGATGATGGAAAGGTTAGAGATAGATTACATTCTAATAACAATATATTTTCAAGATCATGCACCCTAACCTTCACCTTGGATTTTTATGAAATCAAAAACACATTGGTTAATTTTTGGCCAGTGATGTTACTGGACCAGGATGTCTCTAAAACTGTAGGGGATAAACCAGTGATTGTCTACAAAAAATATTATAGCTTTAAAGCACTCTTGGAAAGACAGAAGAAAGAGAACAAAACTGGTGGATGCCTTAAATGTGGGAGGTGTGGGCAGTGCCCATATATTATGGAGGGTGAATATATATTTATCAAGAATTTTGGACAAATCTACCCAAGTAAAAAACTTTTTTTGTTTTTTGAAAAGGGTGGTATATATTGCTAAGTGCGGTTATGCAATGTATTTTATGTGGGCAAAATGTAAAGGGCCTTCAAGCAGAGAGTATATGAGCACTGTTATGATATTAAATGCAGAAATAAAAACAATGCACTTTTCAATCATGTGGACGAATATCTGACGCATTTATTTAGTTTTTTTGCCATGGATCATGTGGACCTGGGACCCCGGGGTGGCCCAATGGATGATTATTTAGAATTATTAGAGTTAAAATGGCAAATTAAGTTGAATGCAGGCTCATATCCTGGCATTAACAAGCATATAAGTATTATGCCCTTGTTGAAGCTAAGAGCTTTGTTTTATATTTAAAAAATATTTAAAAGGTTTTTATTGTTATTTCATGGGTTTATTACCCCATTTTTCTGCATCATATTATTTACAGTTGTTTGTTATATATTTATATACATTTATATTCATTGGTGATATGTATGTGTGTTTACATTTTTATATTTATTTGTAATATGGGAGTATACTTTTTCATATAGCTTGGCAATTTATGTCGGGTATTATTTCCTTTAAATATGTGCATTAGTTGACAGGAAGTGATCTAATAGTAGGATGTGATGTCAGGGTTTTTGCTTTTTGGGAAGGTATTTAAATCCTTTGAGTTGTATTATGTGTATTCTGATGAAGTGGGTTATTCCGACAAAAGCGCTTAATCTGGGGACTACCGTGTTTTGAGTGTGGTTTTATTGAGAACCCAATAAACTGTCATTATGAGTACCTGCTGAGTGGTTGTCTGGATACCTTATATTTGTTTTTCTTGGTTTGTGTTTCCTTTGGACAGAACTGAAGGTGAGCATAGTTGCAATGTGACAGCATCTCTAACCAAGTAAAACAGCTGTTCAGTGCTCCTCATTTAAGGAAGTAAATAGCATCTATTCCCTTTTCAGTGTTAAGTCATATAGATCAATAATAAGGGGTTTAGTTATATTTGCTTTGAAATACTTTAGCATACCCTTGCTACAGACAGTAAAATGATTAAAATGTTTAGGAGAGAGAGACTTTCCCCATTGTATTATCTGTTTTAATCAGGTGTATATTAGATCAGCGAACCCTTAAAAAAGCGAACGCTGATTGATCGACCTTATGTAAGCAAAAGCTTACAATCTCAAACTGTCAGATCAGCGATTTTTTTCCTAGGGAAAAAAATCGCTGATCCAAAACACATACACACAACACAAGCACACCAAGCAAACAGAAATCCACACACATACACCTAAAATCTGACACCTAACCCTACACTAAACTATGCACACACCACTAACTATCCACTTACCTTAACCCAAACCCTAACCCTAAGGTCCTTCACTATTGCACACTCACCTCACCCGCTCCCTAACCCTAACTCACTTAAATCTGCCCTAACTCTCATGTCCACACTATCGCACACATACCTAACCTGAGCCCTAACCCTAACTTACCTAACCCACCCTAACACTTACATCCACACAATTGCACACTTACCTGAATCCGACCTGTAACTTTCCACCACAGCACTGAAAACACCGAAGCAAAAGAAACGGACAACAGAATTCTTTCCCTAGGAAAAAATTTGAGTTTCTGTTGCTTCGATATTTCTAACTTTCGCTAAAATAAGGTTGATCAGTCAGCGTTCGCTTGTTTAAGCGTTCACTGATCTAATATAGACCCTTTTAATCCTATGTTTCTGCCAATAGATAGATAGACATAAGTTGCAAGTAAAGCCAAAAAGGGTAACAGAACTATTGTGCCCACAGTTTGCATCAAAAAAAAAAAAAAAAAAAAAAAAACAATATCTAAGATGGTATCCCTACAAAAGCAAATCCCATTGTCTACCCATGAATACCAATGTATCGGGCTACCATTCTACACTGATGAGCTCCATTTTCGGTTCTAGATCCAGAATCCCCTCCTATGCTGGTCCGTACCCAATAAATCCTTCCTATCCAATTCTTCCAACCCTGACTCCTCTTATCCCAAACCCTGATTAGTTGCTTCTGTGGTTTAGATCTCCAGTTCCAGAACTGCCCATATAGGTTTAGGGAAGGGATCTAAATTGCTAATATGATGCTATGTTGTCCACCTTATCATAACTCAGAAAATCAATTCAGCCTAATCCCACTTCTTTTGCAGTAAAATACTGCTTTGTATCTGCAGTGTGGGGTGGTTACAATTTACACATAAGAGTCAACCAGCCTTTGGAACTAAATGGGGAAAAAAAACATTTCCTAACCTATTGAAAATGTCTAACATTTTATTATTATTTTTTTTACATTTGTTTATTGGGAAAGTCCGAATGGGCACATGTCCTTGAATCATACAGAAATACAATATATAAGTAGAATATATAGGGCACAGAAGTTAAAATATTATCTAGATACAGTTTGGACAAGCAGTTATACATACATACTAGTTAAAGAACATCACAGCTTAGTTAATACACAGTAATTCTTAACCTAATCGATAGAATCAGAAGATTAACAATAAGTAGAGAGACACTGTTTCATTAAACCTTTCTGTATAAGAAAATAGAGAGCCCAATACATGACAATGATATCTGGGTAAACAAGGCAGTTTAATTGCAGTCACCTTTGCTATAAAGGGAAGAAAGAGACTTCCACCTCTGAAGCACTGATCTGCCACAGTAATGTGGGAAAAAGTCATCCTTATTCTTTTCAGTCAGCTTTTCCATATCATAAAATCAGCTGAATTCCCATATATCTCACTGAGAAGGAACCTAGTATAGGGCTGTCTCAAATAGCTGCTACTTGTCCCAAGTCTGCCTGCTTCAAGGAAAACAACACATATTTAACAGAGTTAATATTAATACCTAAAACTGAGGCAAAACGATCAAAGTTTCTTCATCTTGTAAAGAACCTGATTAGGATTTGTTAACTACAAAACATCATCATCATCAAATCAATTAGATGAAACAAGCTCTGTATGGCTCGGATCCCCCAGTGTTTGCAGTTTCATCAAATATAAACAGCAAGAGTCAAATTTTCCATAATAAAATGCACTGGGGAGGGTTGGCATCCTTGTCTTGTTTTCCTAGAAAGATTAATAAGGGAAAAGCTACACAATTGGAAGCATCTTGAGCTAGAGGGTTATTATAAAGAAACTGACATCTATTTAAACTGACTCTTGTAAATCCACTTGCTTGCAAGGCTTCACAAAGAAAACACATTTAAGAAGCTTTGTATAGATCTATAAAAATAGCTGCTACTGAGGTACCTCTCAGTTGTCCCTTACAAAGTGCCACCATATTCAACTAAAGGTGAATTAAGTCTGGACCTCATTCTTCCTTTGACAAATCCTTGTGTAAGGTCAACTAATCAAGGGAAAATCTTCTCCAAATGTCTCTATAATTCCCTATGAATCCCTGTTAAGTACTGTATGTCTATTACATTCTAGTTAACAACATTGAAAGGTAGAGGAAAGCACATTTGTACACATATACTGAGCAGCTGCTATTGGCATTGGAGGAACATGTAAAGGAGCAGAATATGTACTGAGCATGCAGATTTTCAAGTAAGCAAAATGAAGCCAAAAGATAAAATGTGTCCTGCAGTAGAGGGCATGCAATTGTAAAAGATAAATGTTTGTAACTAAACAGTTACATAAGTAGGATGTCTAGAGACAACTTGTTATTAGAACTGCTTGTGCAAATCCCCTTCTGAAAAAAAAATGGTAGTTCTGTCATCAGATTTGATAGTGATTGTTAACGGAAAATAATGGGGAAAAAAAGAATACATGCTTACCTCTGGTAAAGTTCTTAAAGTGGGATATTAGGTAATCTGAAAAGTTCAGTAATCCTCAGGAAGAAATGGACTGGAGCTATACAATTTTAAAAAGACAAGTGGATAGACCCTGAATGGAAGACTATTTTCCTAATACAAAATAAAAGCACTCATGAAACTGGAACATACTAATACAATGGCCTAGTGTGTTAATCTAAAAAATCTGTTTTGTTTCCACAGTACTATAGATACACAAATGACACATAACATTACATCTTTCTGGACATCAGTGTAATATTATTAACCATTTTCTGTGAGATTTAAAATGCAGGTCATGACAGTAATATTATTCCTTTAATTAGTCAACTTAAATATAACCTGACTTTTTAAGCTGCGCCCTTTATTCTTTAGGAGAAGGAGTGTATATATTTCATATTGTTTGATAAGCTCTGACTTGGGTAAGTCTTCCTCCTTGTTTTAACATATTTTATTATATAAAGTTTATTCTGTGGGTATATGTTAATTCATGTGTAAAACATATTTACTTAATACCAAATTATGTTGTGTACATATATACTGTTTCACAGTACTTCACAATTTTTAAATACAGTATTGCTTGCACCATACTGTTGCTTTAAGCAGGTTGCATATTTAATAACAAATCATCTCATTAATATGTATTTTTGCATTTTTGTGGTTTCTGAGAATATAAATCTTTTTTGTCAGACCAAGCTTGAGCTCCCTCACTTTATTAGGCAATAAAAATAGTTTAGAATGTTTTAAAAGCTTGAAATTAAAAATATATATGTATGTGTATATATATATATATATATATATATATATATATATATATATATATATATATAGATAGATATATATAGGTTACACTTTAACTTTAAACTTCAAAAGTGGAGAGGCTTCCATGGTAGAGCATTCTGTTTGTTATAAAGTTGGGCAGAGAACAAAAGCAGTAAGTTTACCTTCTTACTATACTCATTTTGTTTAACTGAATGCTCTTCTAGTGTCAGAAAATATGTCTAGAATTATGTACATATTTGTACAGATAAATCGTTCAGTGGAAGAGTGAGCAGAGCAATGTGTATGGTGGCAGAAAGGTATACAAACAAGGTGCAGCATTATTTGTTTTATGAATTCTGAATCATATGTATCAGCATTCTCCATCTTTCCAAATATTAAATTCTGCTTGCCTTGATTTTACAAAGCCTGAATATATATAAAATTGTTTTTTTTTTACAAATAGGAAAGTCTTATTTACATTTTAATTGTGAACTGCTAATGACCAAAAACAGATCCATAACCTTAGAAATAAAATAACACAAAAACGTACACGTAAATGGTACAAAACAGCCATGAAAAAACATTGTAAGAGGTCTTTTAATAACGTTATTTCACAACTAAGTGCTTTTGTCTTAGAAAAGAATTCATCAGAATTTTAAAAAAGCTGGTGAAGTCATCAAAAATAAATAAATGAAGGCTACCAATCAAATCTCAAAAACAGTAAAGGTTTTACCACCCAAATCACATAGCACAGCAAAGCCAACAACCCAGTGATTAGACCATGGACAGTCTGACTCTCTCACTGAAGAGAGAAAATTAACCAGGTCCACAGGGAAATCTTTAAAGTAAGCTATGCATTGGATGAGTGAATTAGCACAAATAGTAAAAAAAATTCAGCAGATTTTGTCACTCTGCGAAAGATTTTGGAAGACAAGCGAGCAGGCTATGAGACAATCCAAGAGGTTATAAAACTGCAATATCCAAAAAGGTGAAAGAAAAAGACTGTATGCAGTATGCTAAGGAAGCATTACATAAATATATCGGTATACTGGGTGAAGATTTAAAAATAGTATGTATGCAAAATGTTTACGTCCCAGAGGCAGTAATGAGATACCGAGACTGATTTTGATAAAGTTCCAGTCATCCCAGCAGAATAGATGGTGCTAAATGCTCTTTGGAAGTTTGGTGTGAATTTGAAAGCGGGCCAAAGAAGGATAAATGCAAACCTCAACTATTCAGTCATCACGCACAAGCAAAGGAATCCATTTATGCCAGCCATTATAATGTGTAGAACCCTGAAAATTAGATTCAGACTGTTATACCCTGCCATCTTTAAAATTATCTACCCAAGTGGTACTAAAACATTCTGGGATGCGGAAAGGGCAATGGAGAACCTTTGACATCTTCAGGAGACCCATTTTGTAACCAGTGAGATTAAATATGACCTATCAAGGCCACTGCCATTGCCTTTTAGCTGTAGTCCGGCTTCGTGTCACAAGAGTGGAGGGCTACAATGGTCATCCCTCTTCATAAGAGAAGACCATCAACAGATCCTGGAAACTAGAGACCTTTAGTCTGGCTAGTCTTATATGCAAAGCCATGGAAAGAATTATCATAGAAATGCTCAACATAGACATAAGAAACTTTCAGATATTGGATCCATGCCACTCTGGCTTTGTTGATGGAAGGTATTGCCTATTAAACCTGGTGGACTTCTTTGAGAAGGTCACTGAGGCAGTGGAAGAGGGTAAAACAGTGCATGATGCCTACCTTGACCTGACTAAGGCATTTTATACAGTACCCCACTTGAGCATTGTTAAACTTATGGAACTAGGCATAAACCCCTATGTAACACAGCCAGCTGGCTCACAGTCAGGACCTAGGAAATTAGGATTGATGAGACTACCTCCTCAAAGAAACCAGTCAGCAGTGGAGTCCCTCAAGGCTGTATAGTGAGCCTGCTCCTGTTTGGCACCTACTTTTCAGAAGTCAATGCCAATGTCAAAGGCCGACCGAGTTTTCAAATGATTGTAAACCGGGAGCAGTCAAATAATCCCCCCAGGACACTAAAATCTTACAAGAGGTAGATGCCAAAGCCACATCTCAAAACTCAGTGCCAAAGAATGCATTATAGTACCTTTTTGGAAGTTGGCAACCCCAGGAATCTATGTCATCAGTAAAACACCCCTAAGATTTGACACACTAGTCACAGATCTGGGAACACATGTAGACAGTAACCTGGCCTTCGACGAACATGCATCCAAGGTAGTAAGAAAATCCTTCTATGTAGATCAACTTATAAGTAAATGCTTAGCATCTAGGTCCAGGGAAGTCATTGTACTACTATACTCTGCCCTCATCAAAGCCATCATTGAGTTTAATGCCCCCTTTGGTATGTACCTGACCAGACATATGCAGCAGCTGGAATGTCCTCAAAGGTTCCTTACAGAGCATAAACACAATGTCTTATGCAGATCGTTTCAAGGCCTGTCACTGTACTCTGTCTCCTACAGACTGTTGTGTGGTGTTCTGTGTTTGGCATCCAAGGCATCCCACTCTGATGAACATTTTGCACATCTGCAAAAGAAATAGCATCAGAACTACTAGACCTAAATTTTACTTTCAACATAAATAAGACATGTTGGAGAGACAGATATGTATCTCAGCTAATTCTCTTGCTGTCGAACAGGATCCCCATCCATGTAAAACGAAGACCCTTCCTAATCCTATTTAAGTGTAACTTGGATCATTGAATGGGAAAGCGAAAATTTACCCCTGGTCTCGTGCCCACATCTCTGATGGACAGAGGCGGTCAGTAAAACATATCATAACCAACAATTACCCTATATGTAAATGTGTAAAACATATCATTTGTGGGACACATTTGGGTTACACTGCTAAGCTTACGAAGGCCTAGTGATCATTAGTCTAGTATATATCTATGGACCTATGAGTCAAGGATAATAATAGAAATCAAATAGTGGGCCATACAGGAGAAGGGAAGTAATAAGAGAGAGAGAAGTGATGGTCATTGAAAGGGGAGGAAACAGAGGAAAGGAGCTGGATAAAATAGAGAGTGCGACTGAGTGGACCATGTGATGACTGTGCAATTTTTTATTAGTAACGTCCTCTTGAATACTTGTTGTTTTAGAAACTTCTTGCATGGAAGTGCATAATGAATAGAGGCAGAAGCCCAACTGTGTCAAGCAGGTTGGTAATTAATAATATGAGCACTAATTCTTAAAAATATGCATGCCGTGGGGAGGAGCTGAAAAACAGTGACATCTAAAAGAAAGTATATTAATATTCAAATTACATTTTTTTTTTGGGGGGGGGTGGTATGCTATGCCAAGTAGAAGTATTGGGTGGATGAACATGATGTGAATAATAAGGACAGACAGGAGGCCAGCGTATATATAAAAAAAATTGATTCCTTTGGAATTTTCTGAGATGGTAGGGGAATCACATTTCTTTAGGAAATGACCATGCCTAGAACTCTTAGTCGTCAGTTTACTGATTGAGCTTGGGCTCTGCTTTTAGGCAGCAGGATTGCTGATAATTTGTTTTATGTAGTTTTAAAAATGGGGATGTTGAAATGGGGGGCTGGTCCTACAGTCCTATGAGATCAGGAAGATGGAATTAAGGAGATGCACCTAACAGGGTTAATAAAAGGAAATTATATCAGAGGAGTAATAGATACCTAACTTGAGTATAGTAACTTGTAATGTGATTGTCCTTACAGAAAAATGAAAGGAGAAAGGTCTTAACCTTCCTAAACAAAAAGAAAATGGAAGTAATACACACGACACATGTAGAGCATGAATCATTTATTAAAGCCAGTAGGAAGGCGGGATACTTAATGGGGGTAAATGATGAGAGAGAGATGAGTTGTCATTTTAATCCCCAAAGATGGGAAGATACAGGTAGAAGGGGAGAGAAAGGACAAGAGTTACAGGCTGCTGTAACAGCAGAAACATACCCAATATTAGTTATCCCACACTACATGAAAATATTCCCTTACTCAGTTAAAGGGGTGGAACAAATTAGACTGCTGTAAAATTATTAGCAGAGCCACTTTCCCATAAGCTCTCAGTTCTGAACATCTCATGCATTTGCTCCTACCTTTTGGAGGTTACCACTAGGCACAGGCCTGTACTGATTAACTACTAATGTGGGAGCTGTGTCCATTATTTGGGAGCATTCAGTCAGTCTTTTCTTTCTTTGTTTAAATTTCTTGTGTACTTAGTTGAATTGTATACAGGATACCATTAAGTCCTAACTCCCTCCACGAACTCACACATAAAATTTAGACCTTCCAGTTCATGCTTACCTATGTAATTTAAATCTGTATTCAAATAAATGCTTCGTAATACTCCTGACCCCCTCCCCTTGTTGTCTCTTCAAACCCGACAAGGCAGCCACTGTTGTTCGTCATGCCCATTATTACAGCAAGTGCATAACATTTCATACCACTATTAGAGATATTGTTTATGTTATTTAGTTTACTTCAACAAAGATAGTTATCAATGGATTATTCAACTGTTTTTATTTTTGTTCATCTGTAACCTGTAGATTAGGAACCAAAATCTATTGTAATCCATATTAGTACACATTAGAGGGGCTATATCAGTCCTCTATTTTTGTTTTACTGAATAATTATCTTTATCTGCTGTGCTGTGGTCAGATGATTGTCAAGGTCAACTCATGTCTGTAGAATTATAAGCTGAAAAACAATTTTTTTTGCTGCTTTTCCTCTTGTTTTAAATCTACTGTCATCCCGTCTACTCACTGTCTTTAATTCTTACAGTGTTAGCTTTTCCTCTCTCAGGTATTTCAAAACTTTTCCAAGTTACCTCTGTTTGTTCCCATAGTGGAAACAGATTTCAGCTGTGCAGTAAACAGCTTACCCACTCTTATCACAGGAAGCTCAGCCAAGGAAAAGTAAGTAAAAAGAAAAACTTAAGATGCCGTTTGCATAATACATGCTCTCAAAAAAATGTGTTTCTCCACAAGTATTTTCCTTTCAGGGTGTTATATTTCCAGGCTGTTGTAACAGCATTGATATACACAGTTTTAGTTATCCACGCAATATGAGATTCTCTTACTCAGTTAAAGGGTGGAACAAATTAGCCTGTTTTTCTGTGATATAATTTATTTATTTTTTTTTGCAGAGCCCCTTTTCTCCAGGCTCTCATTTCTGAGCACCTCATGTATTTGTTCCTATCTTTTGGAGGTTACCTCTAGACACAGACCTGGGATAATTAACCGGAGTTGTATCCTGCTTTGCTCCCCTCCCACCCACAATTCCTCAGCCATTATCATCCACTAAATCTACTCTGATCTCAATACACAGTCTAAAGACAAGCCTCTTAGACGTATAGCACCACAAAACCACATAACCCCTCTGTACCTCATAGCCCTCAAAGTCAATTTTACAATATTACTGGAAGTGTTACAATCCGCGGTGGTGCAGCGGTAGCGTTGTTGCCTCACAGCAAGAGGTTCTCCCATTTGATTCTCGGCTGGAGTGCGGAGAGTGCCTTCTGTGTGGAGTCTGCATGTCCTCCCCATGGTTGGGTGGACGTTCGAGAGACATGCGTAAATGGGCGTGCCTTCGTTGAAGGTTGGCACCTCGGCGTTCATGAAAATCTGCTACCAATCATTAGTGGACCGGCGACCCCTAACCGAGAAAAGCCGAAAGACAAACAACAACTGGAAGTGTTAATAATGCTCATATACAACTTCCCAAACAAAGACAACATACATCCAAATAATCATCTTGTCCCAACTTACCCTGTCCTACCTGCTGCTATTTTCTTCCCCACCTCATTCATCTCCTACCACAAACAGCAAACATCTTCAGAAAAGCAGTTAACCCAACCCATCATCACATCAGTGTATCACCCCTGCATCCATAATTTCCACGTCAATAAACCAGAAATCCCCAGTAATCAGGCTAAACCCATCCACCCACAGCCTGCCATTCTCAGTATCACCCTTTTATGTAATTGCAAAGTCTTAGAAACATATTTCTTTCTCTCACTAAAAAACCCAAAGACCTCCTTAAAACTGTCC
This sequence comes from Protopterus annectens, assembly GCF_019279795.1. Lineage (NCBI taxonomy): Eukaryota > Metazoa > Chordata > Ceratodontiformes > Protopteridae > Protopterus > Protopterus annectens. The sequence goes on from NC_056725.1 coordinate 1,829,786,920, forward strand.
TTCATAATCTTTATATCCTACTGAAGAGTAATGTTAAACCCAACCAAGACCTAACAACTACCTTTCCTTAACAATACAACCTTTCTCTCCCTACGCTGGCTTCACCCTTCTCATTGCCTACAGTTTCAGAAGCAAGCTAGACCACCTAAGTGCTTTTATCCCCTAGCATAATCCAGACATTCTAGCAGTGACAGAATCCTGGGTTAAACGAGACTCCCCAACTTCCAACATTTTCTAGCCACCTGCAAGTATGTAATCGATGCCAGGCCAGGTAACTCATCTGGTGGAGGCTGCCTAATAATGTACAAAAATAACCTAAAACCAAAAGTCATTGCCCAAGAAAACTCCTCGTCAGACTACTTCTTATAGGAAGAAAACTTCCTCATGACACCCACTCTACGGACACCATTTAATGTGGCACAACACACCTTTTCCCAGAAGATTTCTTTAAAAAAATTTAACAAAAAATTTAACAATCTCCCATCAATAAAGTCTACCCCCAAAGGTCATGAATTACCCACCCCAATACCATTCATCAACCTCTTCCACTTCACATGCATACATCCCAAAGATGTCTGTACTCCAGCCAAAAATATTTCCACAGATACCCCCCCTCCTGAATATAACAGCATAAACTCCTGGTTCATATACCGATACATAGATAACCTATGTATTCCTCTCACTTATATAGATACAAAGAGAAAGATATATATGTGTGTGTGTGTGTGTGTGTGTGTGTGTGTGTGTGTGTGTGTGTGTGTGTTTATGTTTGTGTGTGTGTGTGTGTGTGTGTGTGTGTGTGTGTGTGTGTGTGTGTGTGTGTGTGTGTGTGTGTGTGTGTGTGTATATGTACATACACATGTCTATGTAAAATAAAATATGCATCACATAAAACATCTTGCCACAGATTTGAAAAACTGCTCCAATTAAATATTCCCACACTAAGCAACCCAAAATATACCTCTCACTTCCTTCCAATATCCATCCTCCCAGCTGTGGGCAAACATCTAAAAAGAGCAGTCTATGCCCAGTTATCTTGCTATATCTAGCAGTACCACTTAATCTCCTCCAAACAGCATGGATTCTGGCTTGAACAAAGTACTATGACAGCTCTTTGTTCCCTAACCAATGACATCCTGCAAAATATTGATTTAGGCCTCCTACAGGTGCCCTGTTTACAGACGTGTCAATGGCATTTGACTTCAGTGACCACTGTCTTCTCCTAAACAAAATAATTGAAATTGCTATCAGCCTAGACAGCAGTGCCTGGTTTAAAAACTTCCTCAACTGACAGACTTCAGAATTAAAATAGGATACTCCCAATAACAATCTATACCTGTTATCAAAGGTGTACCACAAGGATCTATTCTTACCCCCCGTTCTCCATATATGTTAACTAACTTCATTGCAACCTCCCCCCATCTCAAAATTATCATCTACACTGACAACAAGGTAATTTTCCACTCCAGTCACTTTTGTACCAATATCCCATGTCAAAGTCTAATCAGACTTACATGAATTCCACCAGTGGCTTGCAGATCATAAACTACTTCTCAACCCCTCCAAGACCAAAACTATGCTTTTTGGAACTCCACAGAAAATTCACCAAGAATCACTTGATTCTCTAACTGTCCTTGACTTACACGGCCATTCCACAGAAACTGCCTCCATCTTTAAATACCTAGGATTATAGTTTGACCAGTCTCTTTTAACTTCCATTTCCACATAGACAGAGTGAGAGCTAAACATAAATCCCTCCTCTTCTAGACCAAAAAGATCTTCCATTTTTCTATCTCATCCAGCCAAACTAGTCATCAGCAGTGGAGTTCTGTCTCAGCTAGAATATGGATTACTCAGTTTTGCATGTGACTCCAAGAACACCACCAGACTCCAGATAATTTCCAACAGTATTTGACATTTCATTACAAATTCACCCCTCAGTGAGCATCACTGTATCACCATAGAAACACCCAAATGGTTACCCATGAAGCAAAGATCTAACCTACTGTTAGGATCCCAGTTCTACAAATGACATCATCTCCAAACATCCCATTGCATCTGAACTTCACAAAAAAAAAACTTCTCATGCATCCTGGCCCACTTCTCAAAAGCCACACCAAGTCCCATTATGCCAACAAAGTCCACAGCTCTGTACGTGCCTTTTCCTCTCAGCCACCTACTCATCAGCAGGCTCTCCTCATTGGATGAAAGCAAATCAATAATCCCAGTTCATAATGCAGCTCAAAAAGCACCTCTTCTTCCAAGCCAATGTGTCAGCATAGGACATACTATTTAACACACTATACTTGTCTCCGTTCCCTCCTCTCCTCCCCTTTCTTCTCAGAGACTTGCTAATGTATATATTGTACAGTACACTCGACTTGTTTACTTGAATATACATACACACATTTTTATACAACTAAACTGAACTGCTCTGCTGTTGCTTGCATTTCTTTTTTTGTTTGTGAAATGTTTTGTACTCTACCCTAGCTGAGCATGAAATTGCTCTTTTCTGATTAGTGGACTAGCCCAGTAAACAAATGTAAGTAAATCGTATTATTTATTTTATTTATTTTACATTTGTTGACTGGGAATGTCCAACTGAACTATAACAGCCCTTTTTAAGTGGAGGCCCGGGGAGAAAAGCTCCACAAACATTACAATGAGATTAACCATTTAAAAGCAAGTGAAAAATATTTACAGTACATGTCAATAAATATGGCAGTATAACAAAGAAATACAATTTAGACAAATGAAGCAATAAGAAAAAAATTCTCATGTGTTTACTGTAACTGTGTATTATGGATGCAGGAGAGAGATGAGAGATATGTATTTTTAATAGAAATTTTAGGAGGTTACTGTTCATGGTAAAAGACGCCTGGTGCAAGAGAGTTAAAGAAGGCTTGAAATAGCTTACAGGTATGAAAGTAGTAGAGGTCTGTTAAGCAAAGGAGCATATTAGACAGAGCGCTATTTTAGGGTAATAATATTGAAGGGTTAAGAGGGGTGTATACAAAGAGAGAGACAGTGACTTCTTAAATATTCCTTGGTAGCTGCTTTGAATTGTTTAAGTTGATGGAGGGATCTCATTTTTAATGGAAGCCACTTCCAAGAATTGTAACTATAGAGGTTGCTGCCCATTTTGGTTTTGGGTTTATAGATCTTGGTCTGAGCTACATAGAGATCTGGTGAGAGAATAATGAGAGATAAAAGGAGATAAGCTGGGGCAGTAGGAAGACTGGTATAGTATAGAGTGAATCCTCAGGTGCTGAGAGAGAAGAAGCTGTTGTGGTAATTCTAGCCAGTTTAAGTATTTTAGTGAGAGGCAGTGATGGGATTTATGTGTATCGTTTGCTGCAAATCTAGCTACTTTGTTATATGCTGATTCTAGTTTAGTAAGGAGAGAGAAGTTGAGGTTTGTCAGGATTTGGGAGTTATACAATAGACTTGGTAGGAGGTAAGCTTTGTTAGTGAGAATTTTTTTATTTCTATACAGGAGGCTGTGTTTTAAGTGAGTCTTCTGAATGCAGTTATTGATGTGCAAGTCAAACTTAAGCTGATTATCTGTGATGACACCTAAGAGTTTTCTGCTGGATTCTACTTTGATTGGGGTGTTATTGAGAGACTGAATAGAGAAGGTATGTTTAAGGTGGTTGACATTTCTGGGTAGGAAAAGTAGGAATTTTGTTTCTTTTTTTTGGGGGGGGGGTTCAGAATAAGCAGATTTTTTGAGAGCCAGGTTTCTACTAAGTTAAAGGATACCCGGGTGGTGGATGTAAGTTCAGAGGGGGTGTCAGCAGTGGTGATGACTATAGAGTCATCAGCATATTGTACCAGGGAAGCTTGGGGAAAGGAAATATAGAGTTGATTGGTAAAGATATTGAAAAGTTATGGACCAAGAATAGAGCCTTGTGGAATGCCCATTTTAACAGAGAGAGAGAATGGGAGAGAGAGCAGAAAGTCATTTAACTGATTGCAGCTGGTCAGGGAGATAGCTGGAAAACCAGGTAACAGCAGATGCAGAGAAGTTAAGGTTAGACAGTTTAGATAGTAGAAGTGAATGAGACACAATGTCAAAGGCTTTTGAAAGGAAAAGACAAGAGAAGAGTTTGTGATCTCTGGCCAGAGAAATTGTGTTAAGGAAGGATATTAGGGCAGTAGTAGTACTGTGTCTAGGGCAAAAGCCATGTTGTGTCAGTATGAGCAGGTTTTCCTGATCTAGTTATTGCATAACTTTTTAATGTATGCATTTTTTGGGTGACAATCAGAAGGTCAAAGTGGGTTGGGTCGAACCCACTTCAGACAAAGTCTGGAGGTCGAATGGCGACATTGTCGAATCACAAATCTTGCCCCCATTTCGACCCATGTTAAAGCCCGTTCAGAGGTTTACGGCAAGTCATATTTTGACAATGTCGGAATTCGACAGTGTCGGTTTCGCAGAAGTGGGTCGATGATCCCATCATTCGATGGGGTCAGGTTCAACCTTCTGATGCTGAACCCATTTTTCCAATATTTTAGAGAGAAGGGATAGAATGGCAATGGGTCTAAAGTTAGTGATTTCAATGGAGTTACCTCCCTTATGTATAGGTAGAGTGTAAAAATTCTTTCCAAATAGAAGGGACCTTTGACTCAGTGATAGAGCGATTTAGCAAGATGGGAAAGCAAGTGAGTTAGCTGCTAACTGCAGGAAATAGGAAGGAATATTGTCAACAGATGTTGAACAGGGTTTTAGTTTAGAGAGTAGAGATTTTATGTAGATGGTAGAAACAGATGTAAGGGAGAAAGTATTAGAAAACATTTGATGTTGGAGAGGATTTAGAGGAGTTAGTAGCCAGTTTGGTTCTAGAGTTTATGGTTTTAGTGGAAGAGGGGTCAGAGGGAAACATTTTAAATATGGAATCGATGAAATGGTTATTAAAGATGGTAGCAGTTTCCTCTGGTGTCTTCTTGGGGCAGGGATTTGGGGAGGAAGGGTTTCCTGGATGCAATATTCTGTTAACAGAGTACCACAATGTTTTGGGATTTATTCTCTGAGCTGTGGGAGGGTTAAAGTAGAATTCTTTTTTTATCCTTAATAATATGTTTTTTGTCAGATTTCTGAGTTCTTTGTACTTTTGTAAATCTGAGGAACTTAATTTTCACCTATGTTTTCCACATCTTGTCTCTAGATTTCATTAGGGTGCAAGTGGTGTTTGTAAGCCAGGGTGATATGTCTGATTTTATGTGAGCTGCTTCATTGAAGGGGAGCTGGGTTAAATAAGTCCAATTTATTCTAGAGAGGAGGGCTTTAAAAGTTTCTGGACAGAAGTTAGTTTGTGACAGGTAATATAATTGTGTGGTCTAGTAGAGTGAGTAGTGAATCTCAGAGCTTTTACAGGAGAGTGGTCACTTAAGGAGTTTGGGAGAGTTTCAGAGTTATGATATTTACGAGGATCAGAGAAAATTATCCAGTCTATTAGAGTTCTTGGGATATTTGGCCTGTTAACATGGGTTGGCTTTGTTATGAGTTGAGTAAACTCATGTGAGTTAAGGGATGTGGTAGTGTAAGCAGAGAAAAGGGTAAGTCAGTTAATATTTACATCTCCAAACAGGATGGTTTCATTAGGGAGGAGGGATGTAGATGGCTGCTTCAGTGATAGTTATATAATTATTGAGTTGTAGGTTGGCAATTAGAATTTCAGCAGGAGAAAAGGATGGGATAGATTTGTTGGAAGATGTGAGGGTGAGATGGTTAGAGCAGACTATAGCAACTCCACTTCCTTTTTTTTCTTTTGTCAATCTAGGCAAAGGATATTATAACTAGGAGGGAGTATTTGTTTATCAGGGTTTTGAGGTTTCAGCTAGGTTTCAGTTAGGCAGATTATATCAAGATTGTGATTTCCGTCTGAGAAGTCAGATTGTCTCCTGAAAAACAAAAAACAATCTACAACACAGTCTAGGAGAGTTTCTAGAGTACAGGTAAGCTAAGGAGGAGAATGTTTTGGCAGTAAAGCAGACTTTACTAGGTGAATGTAGGCTAGCACTATTATATGGGGTTTACTATACAGTTAAACAGGTAAACATTTAGGAGGGTGATTCTCTTGTTGCAAAGCAGGTCAGATTATGCAGGGAGAGAAGTAGAGGGGATGGGAGACCAGAGACATTTTGGTGGAGAAGATACAGAGGGCCGGTGAAATAGAGCAGCTGTTACTTTACAGCGCATGTAAAGGTTATATATTATTGAAACATTAACATACAGGGTGTAGTGTTAAGATTCCTTAGAAGGGCGTAGCCAAGGCTTGAGGTAGGATGATGAGGTTGCACCTTAGGTTCAATTTTCTCGGGCAGGGTATGCAACAGACACCAGGGCTGCATACTGGCATGTCCTGTGTAAAGAAGAGAGAGAGAGGAAAGATTAGAAGGTTAATGGGAACTCCAAGGGGAAGAGACAAAAAGAAGGACTATTCAAAGGCATGAGTTAGGAGAAAAAGATATGGTAGAGAGTGTAAGAGAAAAATAGGAGGGAGGTATGGGAGAGGGCAGCAAGAGGGCAAAATGAGATGCACTTCTCAGTGAAGGTAGATGAGGGAAGAGAGTGGGTATTATAGTAGCAGGGTGTTTATAGGTAACAGTCAAACCTAGAGTAACAGGAGCAGTCCAATTACATAGAAAGAGCAGAGAAAGGAGGACAGGCAGGATTTAGTACTATGACTAAATAAATAAATATATATATAAATATAAATAAATAAATAAATAACTACATGGCTCTATAGGCAAATCCCAGAAATTAATTCTAAGTCAGTTGGGCATCTATCAATGTGTTAACAGCAAATGGTGTAGTTTTGTTTATGTAGGGCATCATCTGGTAGTAAAGGAACAGATTTAAGTATCCAGAAGAAAAATATAATACATGAGGGGTTGTTTATTGTGCATTATGTAAGTTATTTTATTTTGTGATAGACAATGTTGTTGTTAATGGAATGGTGGGAACTTCAGTAATGTTGAAATTAAAGAGCTGAGATGGCAAACAAAGCAAGATCATGCCTGATGCTGGTCACCCACCAGAATTAAATGGACACTTAAATATTAGAAGTGTCTTGACTTCACTTGGAAAAACAAAATGGATAGGTTTTGAATATATATATATATATATATATATTTATAATGCGCTTTCCTTTTTTGCAAGGCACTTTATGTATTTGTAGTGCAATGGAGTTCTGTGATTATGCTCCAGTATCTAGAAAAAGACAAATCAGTTAAGCACTTCTATAGTTTCAGACCCAAACTTAACAATTGTTAAGCACCCCTGCTTCACATGTATCTCATTAGGCAGTCAAACCTGCCAGTACTGACATGCAAATGACAATAGCAGAATTAAAAACAGATTTGTTGACCTTCTGTAACATAAGAGAGTGTGTTAGACTGTCTTTCTGTATCTGGAAGTACACAGAGCAGATACAGCTCTATGCACTACAAAGAATTATGATCAGGTCTCCGTTTACAAGATTTATTATGAGTTCTTGACATGGATGCCAAGATTCTCCTTTCGAGGTGAAGTTCTTGGCATCCATGTCTCAAACACATAGTAACCCACTTACGATTAGCGACTCAGTCATAATCCTCTATATTTTAATCTGTTTTGTAGTTATTTTATTTTTGCTTAGCTTCATCACCTCAAGCCAACTATGATATTTATTTTGTATCTAATATATGTATATATTGCATTTTTTCATTTGCTCCGTATATAATAATGTTATATATCTACTGTGTTTACCTTGAACTGAGATAGGTGTGATAGGATCAGTGCTGTATGCGTGGCTGACAAGTTAAAAAAATAAATAAATATATATATATATATATATATATATATATATATATATATATATATATTTTTTTTTTTTTAAGAAACAGTTGTTTTTTTAGAGTGAATCCATACTGAGCATACCGATAGTAAATAAATATATTTTATGTTAATTAGTGAAAATTGTTATGGTTATATTATAAAGCTCGATTGCTTCTCTAAGAATGTAATTGTGATTCATTATGCAATGTATTTTCTGATTAAAGTGTTTGTATTGGTTATGTACACAGTACCGAAAAAGTCTATTATATTAGAAAGAAAACAGCAAACTGAGCATTTCATTAAACAGAGTGTCTCTTGTTCTGCCGTCATATATTTTCTGTTGTCCCTTCTAGCATTGTTTTTGGTAATATTTCTAGCCCAGCATATACAGTTTTTCTTACATTTGGAATAGTTTGGTATTGTTCTCTCCTGGGTTGTTCTAACTGTAATCGTATTACGAATATGTTGTTCCTCAAAGTCTAATAAAGTGTATAATATACCAAAGTCAGTGAAAGGAGACAAAGTAAAACAATTCCTCACATTCAGTGAAATGCTGTGTAACACAGACTTGATCATTACTTCAGTTGCTGGGATATGAGGAGATGACCAAGCATTTTAGTTGTTGCTGTTTGAAGTTAAAAGGAAATTCACAGTATTAAATTTGCAGTATATCACATAAAATAGTTGTGACTACTGTCTAACTTTATATGAACAGAAGGCAATAAATGAACATTGACTATTTCAGGGCTTTATTGGTCAGCAAGATTACTAATGTAATGAATATTTTAAATAAATAGCTGTAGTTTATTAAGTTTATGTAAGTATAAGATTAGAAATAAACTAAAAATCCACATATTATAACAACAGTAAGGTGTGACTAGGGTTATACTAATGTGCAATATGTTTGTGCCACATTGTAAACCAGAGATTATCTTTTTCATTAGTAAACCTCCTGGTCATAGCTTATTATGTAAATATCACAATGGATACATGTTACTGCATTTCACTGGGCTTCATACATCATGGTTGCTATCACAAAAATATGAAGTTATGTTATGTTAGACCCCGATCTGAAGTCTGCTGTCAGGAGTACAACTCGTCCATGCCTTTCAGAAGACATATGACACCTAGTCTTATATTCAACAAATTGAAGCTATTGTGATCAACCATATATAATTAAAACTCAAACTATTGAAAAAACAAGCAAAAAAAAATTTTATTTTTTTGCAGGGGACAGGCTCCCCTGTACCTTCACACCCCTGCTAATTTTTTATGCCAACTACGAGAGCACACTACAGTGGGAAAAGGGCAGATTCCCCAATTTCCACTATATACTGTGATCTGACACAGTGATTTTCAGTCACATATACAAGTTAATTTTCTTCCTGACATACAGCAAGTAGATGGATTGCTACACTGCAGTGCAGCATAAGGCAGCACTGCACTCATAATTATTTCATCCTTTGGCTGAGGTGTTAAATTGAGGTCTCATCCACTTCCGTTAGTGTTAGTTCACGTGAGACGTAATAAAACCGCATGCCACCTATCAAAAAGAGTAGTAAGTTTCAACAGTGCCCTGGACAAATTTCCCTTAGTAGTATAAATACCACCTTGGGTCTTCCCTGAAAAGTGGCTACATGCCTAATGTAACTAGTCTGGTCAACAAATAATGGCTTGATGAATAAATAAATAAACATTCAAGAAATGGAACATAAATACCTTTTTAGCACGTGTCTTGCTGCTGCGCTGGATTAACTGGAGCACAACCATATATGTTGTGATGACAGCAGTCTTGCCAAGTGTGTACATCTGTCTGTGAGTATATGATATATGTCTTTCATATGTCACAATAGCCCCATAATAATCATTATTTTTCCTTAAATGGTTTATAATTTTAAACAGTTAAATAAAAAGAGGCTACATGCAGTTGAATCATCATAATATACAGTATTTAGCAGGACCCATTTACAGTCTTACACGGCACATTAGTTGTCAGTGAAGTACAGATAGTTGTACACTTATTTGTCAGTAAGATCAGTGTAATCACTGATATCTTTTTTAATTAAAATTTATTGTATCCAAAAGTGATGCAAAGAATTTGAGATGCATCCCATTGTGACAGATGTAATGTGAAATCAGCAAACATGGCACAACATAATTGCGTTTCTGTTCAGGTATTCATTTTGGGATGGAATCCTTGAAGAAATTAGAGATCTTAGCTGAAGAAGTATCTGTAATATATAAAAGCTGTTGTGATTTAAAATTTAAAATGGTTCTCATACTTTTGTAAAAAAAAAAAACTTCAGTAAAGTCCTACAAATTTGCTGACCAGTCAGTGTTTCATTCTGACTTTAATCTCTCTCCCCTCCAGCATTCTTAAAGCTTAATCTTCCGTATTCAGAACCATGGTGTTTCTGGGCAGGCATGCAATTTGCCATTTCTACAGCCGTGCAGATACTCACATCTGGTGGGTAAGAAAGTGACAGTCACACAGCATATTTTAACTCCTATCAAATGACATTATTCCCTACCCTGTGTTTTAAATTTTCTTAGTGGTTGTAAAATAAGGCCTTTGCATTGCTAAATTAATCCCTCCTCCAACACACACAGGCAGGCACTAGCTATCAGTCTGCTCTGCATCCTCAAAAAATTTAAGTTATTACTTGTAGCAAAACAGTTTTATTTATAAACGACAGACATGACTGTGGTAAATTATTTTTTTAGCTACAGAACAAATCTTCGGCAGCACATTGCTCCTCCAAAAACCCGGATGTCATAAGATTATCTTTCTGGTAAGGTTTTTAGTAATAAACTGAACAGCAGACGAAATATTCTCCTCAGTGGTAGCAAAGCTGCCTACATGTTATGTAAAGGCAGAAGATTGTAACTGGCCGTCATACAGCTACTACATCACTGTCTGACTATCGTCTATTCCACTACTATCTCTCTGTCCCTTTTACATGGACCTCCTCAGTTCTGGTTCATAATTTGTAGCCCTCTTCATCCTATAATTACTTCACTGTCTCCCAGTTTACAGCTGATTCCATTTAAAAGTAACTAGACCCTTATAAATTTCTTTGTTTGTTTTTTGGCTTTTCCCGGTTAGGGGTCGCTACAGCGGAACTCCGGTTGGCAGTTGGTTTTTATGGTGTCGAGTTGCCAGCCTGAGGCCCAACCTTCAACGAAGGCACGCCCATTCAACGTATGTCTTTCGAACGCCCACTCGATCGCGAGGAGGACATGCAGACTCCACACAGAAGGCACTCCCAACTCAAGCCGAGAATTGAACGGGAGAACCTCTTGCTGTGAGGCAACAACGCTCCTTATAAGCTTAATATGTAATATTTTACTTTATTCTTCATTTAACTATCATATTTTCATTAACTGTCATATCATTACAATTCTATGTATGTTCATTTACTATTCTGTGTACGTATATTTGCTTTTCTATGTATGTGCATTCATCTTTGATTAACTGCCATATTATTAGTAGTCTGTCTATGTATGTACATTTATTACTTAAATCTTGTATAGCTGCCTTGTACTCATTCTGTAAAATGGAGCATTTCTACCTAGGCCTCTGCTGAAAATGGGACTTGTGCCCAGTCAGAATTTCGCAGTAAACAAAAGCAGTTAATAAATAAAGCTATAATTGTAGCTGAATTGACATGTAGCCTAGCAACTGTCTGGAATAACTGTGGTATTCCACAGGTTAATCTGGTACAGACATTAGATTTTTATTATGCTGTTTTCTTTCATGTATCACACATACTTAAGTTGTTCAGATGACTTGTTTGCATATGCATTATTTCTTGTATTATGAAATTAATTTCCTTTCATGAGGACAGCATTGTGGAAATGCAGAGAGTGATAGGGAAAGGAAAAAAGATTATTTTACAAATCTTAATAAACCCAAGATTTGTTAAATTTGTTTTTCAAGACATTAACCTTCTGGCTTAGAGGGACATTGGTATGTTTTACAATGGAGTCACCTATGATGAGAGTCCTGGGTAGTGTGTTTGCTTGCCTTACAGGCTTAGTGTTTGGGGCTGCATTGAATGTGACTGTATGAGGTGTTAGGTGTTGTCTTTCTAAGTGTCTTTGGGGTTTCTGAGGCACAACTTTGCCAATAGGCAGTCTAGGCAATCTTCTTTGTTTAGGAATATTGCTTTTAAGTGCTTCAGCATATAGTGTGTGTGTGTGTGTGTGTGTGTGTGTGTGTGTGTGTGTGTCTGTCCTGTGTGAGGTGGATGTTGTGTGCATGGTTTCGACACCAGATGTGAGCTTGTATACCAGAGTTTAGCCTTCGGTGTCATTGTGTAAGTACACTTCTCGCATACTGTTTCTGTTTCATTAAGTATTAAGTTGTTGTCAGTGAACAAGAGACAACTGCTATATTGTCACAAGATGTCCATAACCACCAAGCTGGCTATAAGTAAGTTAAGAAATTGCATAGCCATGCTGTCCGGTCTTTTGATTGGTGGGCTATAAGGGGTGGTGTACTGGAGTTAGAAGGCTATTAAGCGTACTTTGTTGGAGCAGACAAATAAGGGTGCTTTATTGGGGCAGATTATGCTTAACCGTACTAATTTCTGATAACTTTAATGTTTACACAATATTGAATTCTACTAAATCTATAGGTATTGCCACTTGACACCTGTATTGCCTAATGAGCAGGATTCAAAATATTTCACTTCACACTAAAGAAATTATTCAGTAACAAACTTTATTTCTGTCACGAAACAGAAAACCAAATAAACTCTATGTAACTGAACAGTAAATCACACTAAAACAGAAAACTAAGTAAAGTCTCTTTAAAATAGAAAATTAGACAATACATTTAAAAAAGGTATACATCACTGATAAAGAGAAAGCTTCATCCTGTCTTCAGTCTTGACTGGGAAGCCCCGTTGCAGTCAGCCAGGAGTCTTCATCGGGAAAACAGTCCTGGACAGTGCATTTACTCCACAGGTGCGGCTTCTGCCTGAGTGCAGGGAGCCCCAGCTATATATAGCCATGTTGTTTACCACAAGTCATGAGAATCAGTACTTTCCAGTGTAGGCTGGCGCTAGATTATTCTGTGGTGTTGGCCACCCACCCCAGAAGGAACAGCAATTCCTACTAAATACAATGCTTTTGCAATTTTCAAGTGTTACACTGGAATATTCCAATGACTTTGCAAGTTTTAGTACTTTACTGGAATACTCTAGCACACATACATATACAAGACATATTTCGTAATCAAATGTAGTGACTCTGCTGAAATCACTAAACTGTTCTGGAACACAGCGTCATCTCTCATGCCTGCTGACACTTCCAGAATATAGCATTATTTTATATGTTAAGGAAGAAATAAAGAGAATGTCGAAATATAGTGAGGCAACAGTCAAATAATCACACTCACTCAGTGTACTCCTCTTTCGTATCACATTCATATCACAACACCCAACTAGCATCTCTAAATTTGATAGCAGAAGATATTTGCTCCATATTTATTGTGTTACAGGGTACAGTTTTATGGGCTCTTCTGTCAGGAAAATTTGCTTTCTAGGTTTTTGCTACTGTACAGGGCATTGGTAACCACCACTGCATGGTGAACATCTCCACTCTAACATGACAGATTTATAGCAGCAGAGAAAAAAAAGAACACTAGTAAGCCCCCGACCAATAAAATAACTACACTGAGTCCTTCTGTGTGTGTCCCAACTTAGATAGACCAAGCAATCACCTCCTGCCAAAAAATGAGTAAACCCAGTCCTCTAGTGTAAAAACACAGTAGAATAGACCCACAAGTGCAATGCTACCACAAGCCAATTAAACAATCTAAATGGAAAAGCCTTGCTAAAGGTGATTTCAAGACAGTCTTGTAGCACTAAAAGGTGAGAGAAAGAGTGATTTCTTTACAAAAATACAGTGAAATGCACAAATTAAAGCAGCAAACAGTAGCCATCACTTAAAATAACTTAAGAACGATGTAGGTAGAATTCCTCCTACGCTGTCTATCTGAAATCTTTTGTTTTGCATTCTCAGTACAAAAATCTTCCTTTCATAAATTTAATTTCTTCCATGCATTGCTTATTCTGTGTTCATAAAGAATTTTATTTAATCTCAAAAGATTCCTGTTGGTTGTTTATTTAGTCAGTTATATAAAGGCAGACATAGTGGGCGGTAGGACTGTTAGCAGACAGACTACTGTCAGCTTTTATGCTTCAGCTTCCTCATTCTTAATAATGTTTCAGTACCTTCTATGAGTGTGCCAGGCTGGTTCTGAATAGTGGCAGCAATTGTCATAAAACAGGGAAGTGCTGTATGTAGCTCAGTGAAAGTTATTTAATTAGCATCTTGTGGAAATTAGTTTGCATTTTGCATTTGTGTATGCAGTTGTGGATAAAGTAGTGCTATAAAGCACTGAACTCTGAGTGAAGTGGGGAAAGTGCCTTGGAAGCCAGTGTTCTTGACCTTATACATATAGTTAAAGATATATGCAAGAATTTTATACCAAATTAAGATATAACAGGTTCACTTTACAAAACTGGCCATCCTAGGTTCATCCCTTCTCCCCCACTCCCATGCCGTCACATAGATATGTTTTATTTCATCTACATTTCAGTTGCCAAAAAATGTAATTTTTGCAGTGATATTTTGAATGGTTGCATAATGAGAGAATCTTAGATTTAAAAAGTTTGATTTTGTAATATATGATTTTTTAAATATTTATTGAACCTATACGTTGTGACAGTTGTAACAGTAGCAAAGAAAGAAAGTATGCAAAAACACACAAGGCAGGAATCAAGAAGTATTATGAAAGTTTGTTCAGGGTCCTTTTACATACTGCTTTCTCGGGGTGGGGTTGGAATGAACTGTAGTGAGACAGAGCTCAGAGTGGGACATCACTGTGGGCATGCTGGCATGATATGCTGAACCTGGCCACATAACACAATGCGGGTAAAGTGGAATTCTTCAAAAGTTAATCATTATGCAGTACAAATGCATGAGCATTTGATAGATGTTTTGGCTGGAGCAGTGCTATAGATCTGCCTCATATGGAGGACAAGGGGTTTGCTGTGGAATATGTAGGTGAAGCAGACGTGTCAGGTAGCCCTTGAGTGAGGAATAGATTACTTTTCTACCGTATGAAGAAACTTTAGTCAGCTGATGGATTGCAGAGCTCAGTTATCATCTCGCCATACGGGGAAGTTGTAGAGGTCATTTGCAGTCTTGCGATTTGGGACAGGTTGTAGTATAGATGCCATTTAGCAACATGCTGGTCAAATGTTAGAAGTCAGTAGCTGATATAATTGGTAGACTTGATGGGGTACACTAGCTGATGGGATGGTTAGACAGAGGAGTATAATCTAAGGAGTAGGCTGAGAAAGGTATAATTGCTGATAAGTTGGGTAGACTGAGAAGGAGGTGCAGTAACTGATGGGATGGGTGGGCCAGAAGGAGTACTGTTATTTTTGGAATGGATATGCTGTGAGGGTTGCAGTAGCTAATGAGATGGATTTGCTGGGAGAGGTACAGTAGCTGATGGGATGGGCAGGCTGAGAGGGATCCAGTATCTGATGGGATGAATAGGCCGAGAGGGATGGTACAAAAGCTGATGAAAAGGGTAGACTAAGAGTTGTATAGAAGCTTATGGGATGGGTGGGCTAAGATGAATTCAGTAACTGATGGACTGACTTGATGAGAATCATACAGTAGCTGATGGTATGAGTAAGCTGAGAGGGATATGGTAGCTGATGAGATGGGCAGACTGAGAGGGTTTCAGTAGCTGATGGAATGGGCACTGTTGCTGTTCTCTATTCATCCAGCATGAAGCATATTTGCAGGCTTATCCGGAATAATCTCTTGAGGGGGGGTCTGACCAGTAGGCAGCCCAGTATGTTATCTGGCCCCATAGAAGTAGTATTTTTGATCTTGGACCATGTTTCAAGTACTTCTTCTTGAGAGATTTGAGGTAGGGTGTCGATAAATACATGTGATCTGTGAATGTAGGAGTGGATGGAGGGGGTGACATTTTAACTAAATCTGTCTACTAGTATATTGACTAGTGCAGTGCTGGGCATTATTTCAGAGATGTTTTACATAGTTAAAGCAGACTTTATGTTTATCATTCACCTGGATGGCTAGTTCTACCTCATATCTGGCTTTGGTTGATTTCATCAGGGTATGGAATACCTTGTTAAGTCCATCAAGAGCATTGCTGGCATCTTGAGAGTTAAATTTATTTTTGTGTGCAGTGAGTTTTATTTCTTTTATTATAGCCTGGCCAAGGTGGTGCAGTGGTTAGCGTTGTCACTTCACAGCAAGAGGTTCTCCTGTTCAATTCTAGGCTGGAACACCTACTATGTGGAGTCTGTATGTCCTCCCTGTGGTTGAGTGAGTTTTAAAGACATGCAGGTAGGTGAATATCTGTATGTGTGTGTCTTCTATGAAGGTTGGGCACCAGGCTGGCAACTCAACACCATAAAAACACCACTGCCAATTAATCTGGGGATCGGTGATCTGCTCTGGCAATGCCTAACTGGGAAAAGCCGAAAGACATTGTTATAGAACCTGTTTATATTAGGGTTATACTTTAGGGGTTTATTTTTAAATTTGTCATTTCATTTACTTTTGAGGGGGACAAATGCATCTATGCAGCTGTTTACATGTGCACAGAATTTAGTGATAAAAGGATTCTACATAGAAGGGACTTTTTGATTTAGCCAGGTTCATCATGTAGGTTTAAAAGAATAACCTTGGCATAATCACTGAGTACAAAGATACTGGAAGATGCTTCCAGCTACAGTCTTAAGGTGAATGTGAATTATTTGTCGTCTGATTTGTCCAGGACAGATGTTATAGTTGGTGGGGAACAAAGCTGGCCCTGTATTGCTAAGGACCATGTTCGGGATTTTATTGCCACTGTGCCTTTGTGGCTTTTTGTGAGATCTTTGCATCCAGTAACATTATATAACAGCACATCTTGCACAGTTTCACTTATGTTTAAACAGTAGGTGTATGTCAGTAAGCATGACACAATTGCTACATTATCTCCGGATGCCCATTTCAACCAAGCTGGCAACAGAGATGATTGGAAAGTGCAAGTCCATATTTCTAGGTGCTTGCTAATGTGGGTTGAAGGGAACAATAGCACCTGTGAGGTTTAAAATTGATTACTGGAGATGGTGCCTGTCTGGTGAGGTTTGAAATTGATTACAGGAGGTGCTGCCTCTCTGGTAATGGAGGTAGTACTCTTGTCTCAGCATAGTTGCACATGGCTAGGAATCGGTGATCCTTTGCTACTTCTCTAACCAGTAGCAAAAATATAACACTAATCCCAAGATGTTTCCAGAGAATTAATACTAATCTACATGTTGCTGGGTTCAGGACACTTGCTGTAGTTTCCTCTTGGTAGATTCCTTGGATAGAACCTACAGCAGCCAAATGCAACAAAGAGCCAAGCTGCACAAAGGCCTTGAAGAGGATCTTGTCAGAACTGCAACCAGACTTCTCAGTGAGTTCCCATACACACTGTCTGATCAAAGACCAGCAGGAACCAATAACTCTCTGCTTCTTCTTTTGCCAAGAACAAAGCAGTAACACTAATTCCAAACTTGCTCCAAAGAAGCAATTTTCAGACTTTCCAATGATTAGGATAAGAATGTCTCTCTGCTCCTTCTTTAACAGAAGCACTATTCCCAAGCTGATTCCTGAGAATCATTTCCTAGCTTTCCCAGTGATTGCTAGTCTAGTCCCAGATGTTACAGATTTTAAAAGTAATGTGGGGAAAAAGGAAGTAACATTGTGGGTATCACTAAATGAGTGGGATGATATGAAACAGAGACTAACTCAAGGTTTAAGACGGGAGGACTGCGTCAGTTTGGTATGTAAGTGCCCAGTAGAATGAGCTCATGAGATGAGACTGGGATCCTCCAAAGTCAAATATACAGCAGTGGCAGGCAGCTGAAAAGCCACCAGTCACACACCAACAGTAGTTTCACAGCATTTGCAGCTTATTAAGACTGTAGCTAACTATCCAATTTAAGAAATACTTCTTTTGCTTGGCATAACAGGTTAATGGATCCTATCTTAGATAACAAATCTTACAATACTCCTTAACCTTTGTATTAGTCAATATTATGATAGTTGCTTCTGTAGTTTTTTCTGATTAAAGTGAATTTATGTTTAGGGTAGCAAACAGATTTGTAAATTTATTTTATTTTACA
This sequence comes from Protopterus annectens, assembly GCF_019279795.1. Lineage (NCBI taxonomy): Eukaryota > Metazoa > Chordata > Ceratodontiformes > Protopteridae > Protopterus > Protopterus annectens. The sequence continues at coordinate 1,829,804,956 of NC_056725.1, forward strand.
TTTGTTTACCGGGAAAAGTCCAATTTGGAATGAACCAATTTTCAGCGGAGGCCCGGAGAGAAATGCTCCAGTCGTATGTCTTTGTAACTTGGGAGGAAACCGGAGCACAAGGGAAAACCCCCACAAATGCAGGGAGGACATGCAGACTCTGCACAGAAGGCACCCCATCCGCGAATCAAACCGGAGAACTTCTTGCTGTGAGATGACAATGTTAACCGCTGTGCCATCTGTACTCTCTGATATCATTAAAAACTTTGAATGAACTATTTTTTTAATAATTTATGAAGTTAAAAGTCTTTTGTAACATTTATTATTAAATGCACAAGTGTTTGTAGGAAATTAATTTGGGTTATATTGAACCTGGAGAAATGTTGCCATTCACTTGTTATTGTTGCTGGGCTTGAACCTATAGGAATAATACCATATTTTTCTTCAGCAGCTATTTAAGAGGATGTACGATTTTTGTAAGCCCATTAGATGTAATCTGTTTACCCTACTTAAGTGATGATAATTGTATTATTTTTTAAGTAAATTACATTGGAATTTGTTCTCTGAAGATAACAAATTCCATCAGGTTACACATTAACCTCTGTATCGTTGTCCTGTACATTCCTCCTGGCAATAATATTCCCATACTAGAGGAAAACTTAGCTTGGACATCCAACAACATTTCCACAGTAACACTAATTTTTGGTGATGTAAATATTAATTAGTTGGATGTCTCACAGCAACACTGCTATACAAACATCAACATTTATAACTTCAGCCAACTCTATCTTCTCTTTCGGCTGTTCCCGTTAGAGGTCACCACTGTAGATCATCTGTTTCCATTTCTTCCTGTCCTCTGCATATTGCTCAGTCACACCAACCACCTGCATGTCCTCACTCACCACATCCATAAACTTTATCTTAGGCCTTCCTCTTTTCCTCTTACCTGGCAGCTCCATCCTTAACATCCTTTTCCCAATATACCCATCATCCCTCCTCAGCACATGTCCAAACCAATACAATCTCGCCTCTCTGACTTTGTTTCCAAACTGTCCAACCTGAGCTGACCCTCTAATATACTGATTCCTAATCCTGTCCATCCTTGTCACACCCACTGCAAATCTTAACATCTTTAACTCTGCCAGTTCCAGCTCTGACTCCGGCCTTTTTGTCAGTGCTACCGTCTCCAACCCATACAACATAGCTGGTCTCACTACCCTCTTGTAGACCTTCCCTTTCACTCTTACTGGTACCTATCTTTTCACAAATCACTCCCAACACTCTTCTCCACCCCACCTGTACTCTCTTCTTCATCTCTCTTCCATACTCACCCGTACTCTGAACTGTTGATCCCAAGTGCTTAAACTCATCCACCTTCGCCAACTCTACTACCTGCATCCTCACCATTCCTCTATCATCCCTCTCATTCACACACACATATTCTGTCTTAGTCCTGCTGACCTTCATTCCTCTCCTCTCTAGAGTATATCTCCACCTCTCCAGGGTCTCCTCAACCTGATCCCTACTCTCACTACAGATCACAGTGTCATCTGCAAACATCATAGTCCATGGGGCCTCCTGTCTGTTCTCGTCTGTCAACCTGTCCGTCTCCATCGCAAATAAGAAAGGGTTCAGAGCTGATCCTTGATGTAATCCCACCTCCACCTTAAATGGATCTCACTCCCTCTGCAGACTTCACCACTGTCACACTACCCTCGTATATATCCTGTACCACTCTTAAATTACCAGGATCAACAAAAACTACAGTGGTAGTTCAGTCCTAAACTGGATCATGGTCTCTGACCCCAATAAAATCTCCTCCGCATGAACTCTCCCAAACTGTATCAGTGACCACTTACCTGTCTTTATAATACATAAAACCACATCCTCAGCAAACAGACATCACTATAGAAACACCAAAGACATACCACATTTTTGCCCCATCACCTCTAAAAATTTCTTAAACAGCATTAACTGGGATCCCCTAAAACTTCTTCCTCTAGATGAATCAGTAGAATTTTTCAACTCCACATTCCTTAACATCTTAAATAACCTAGCACCCTCACAGCTAAAACGTATAAAAGCTAGGCATGCCCCATGGCTCAAAAGAGCAACCAAACTGATCATGGCCTCCAGAGACAAAGTCCGGAAGCTTTGGTATAAGAACAAAAACTCTTCTGACCTTATAACCTACAGATACCTTTGCAACCAAGTAAAGCGCCTAGTTATTAAAGATAAAAAGACTGCTATCATAATTTAGAAAACCAACACAAACCAAACCCAAAACACTTTGGAGCTCAATAAACAGACTCCTATCCCCTGGATAAAACAATAACCCCTGTCCTAATCCAGGAAAAAAAACATTGAAATAGCCACACTATTCAACACATTTTATAAACATCTTAGCTAATTTCACCACCAACTTCCCTCATAGTCATACCAACCCATCAGACCCCCCCAGAAACAAATATCTTCTCTCTCCACCTATATAATTTCTCTGTAGCACCTATCCCTACAGCCACAATAAAGAAACTACTCTCGAAACTAAAACCATGTAATAATGCCCCTGAAAACCTGCCCCCATAATTCCTGCAAAAAGCTGCAAACTCCATTCACTACCCTGCCAGCTTACTTCTTAATAGGCCCATCCAAGAGTCTTTTGTTGCCACCATTTGGAAAAAAGCATTCATCCTCCCACTGCACAAAGGTAACACTGATCTCCTGTGTGTCTTGACACGCCACACAAGTCTCAATGAGAACAAAAACGGACTAAAACGAATAAAAAGTTTATTGATAAAAAAGTTAAGCGCTTTCACTCGCTATGCTGCGAGCTTCTTCAGAACTCCATTACTTTGTAACATTTTCATTTAAATAACTTCTTTGGCGCCAAAATAAACATTTCATTAAAGCTACATGCACTGTACAACTCTCCTAATTCCAAGGAGAAATGCATAAATAACATTAACTCTATAATAAAATGCAGTAGTGTACATATCCAATACTAATAACTAGATATATCAGTTATAAGTCTACTACCGATCTGATTATTTATAAAAACACAAAATGCTTCTTAAATACAAACAATAAATGTATTTAAATCATTGTCATGTTAAATGTAAAATAGGCTTTATAGTGATAAAATCATTTAGTCCTGGTGCAGTTGAAGCATCCGTATATAATTGCCACCAGATCTTTTTATAGGACAAAAGTCCTTTGTAATCACCCCCTCTAGAATCTATTTGAACACTTTCAAGAATAGCAAACTTAAAACAATGTTTAGTTCCACATTTTTTAATATGTCTATATAAAGCATTTTTTTCGTCTTTGGTCTTAATACTATACAGATGTGCATATATACATTTGTTCAATTTTCTTTCCATTTTTCCTATATAATAATCAGAACAGGCCATATATTTAGCTAAATATATGACCCATCTGGTATTACAATTACCTTGAACAAAACTTATGTATGTCCTGTTAACATTTTCTAAAAAAATGCTACCTTCCTCTAAGATGGCATAGCATTGCTTACAACTCCCACACTTAGTAGTGTTCCTATGAATCAAATGCTTAGTGATGCCACCTCCTTCCAAGTAGCTCTTAATGTTGTGCCCCATTTTGTGAACAAAGATGGGCTGAGATCCCAATATCTTAGCTATTTCCTGATCTATCATTATAATATTCCAATTTCTAATCATAATTTTCTTGATCTTATTACAATGTGGACCATATTCCAAAACACAGGCTCTCCCATAATCAGTAGTAGTAATAATATTATTTAGAATCGGATTTTCACTGCTGTTACTTCCATTATAATATTTTTCACCTAATAGAGGTGTATATTTTTTACCCCATTCTTTAGTAGTTGCTGTACATATATGACTCATCATATCCATGTCGTAACCTCTATCTCTGAAAAGATAAGTGATGAAGGACATTTCTTCCAACATCTCAGAATATTTAGAGGTCATTCTAATAGCTCGTATAATTTGGCCTCTAAATATGTTACCAAATAATTTTTTTGGATGATTAATAGAAAATTCTAAATAACTGTTGGAGAATGTGTTCTTCCTATACATTCGGGATTTAAAACAGCTGTCACCTTTGGAAATGTATGTATCTAAATATGGAAGACCTTCCGTGTTACTTGCAGATGTAAACTTCAAAAACTCACTGCTAGTGTTCAAAAAATCCAAAAATTGAGCTACTAATTTTATGCCACCATTCCATAATTTATATATATTGTCTAGATATCGTGTATAGTATTTAATATGTTGGTAATAATTACTAGTAAATAACTTTGTCGCCTCCCAATCCAGCATGACTAAGTTGGCATAAATTGGAGCACAAGCGGCTCCCATAGCCACGCCTTTTGTTTGTCTGAAATATTCACCTTCATGCTCTATGTAATTATGTTCCAATACTATAAACATTAATTCAATTATTAAACAAACTTTATCCCATTCAAATCCACCATAATTTCCTTATACTGTTAGCAAAATCCTCCAAACCTGCATCTTTGGGGATGCATGAAAAAAGTCAACCACATCCACTGTGACGAAAAGAAAACCTCTAAAATACATGAATTACTTTACAGTTCAGGTAATTATGAAATAGTTTTGTTAAACAAAATTAACATAGCGTACAGACGCATTGACTTACATATAGAAGAATTTTTTATAGACCAGAGAATCTCTACAGATACCTATAATTACTTAAAGGTGGAACATCCAGTTTTGGCTTTTATAGTGGGTATACCGAAAGTACATAAAAGTACTGACAACACCCATTCAGACCCATCATATTAGGTAGCAGATCTAAAAATTTTTCCACTCGGAACAGCTATTGACAAGTTTCTCAAACACACATATGACAGAATTCCCCACCTTGACAAGGATTCGTGGGAATTCTTGAGAAACTATCCAGTCAATTTATGGAATCCTGATCTTCTTTTCGTCACAGTGGACGTGGTTGACCTTTTTTAATGCATCCCCAAAGATGCAGGTTTGGAGGCTTTTGCTAACAGTATAAGGAAATATGGTGGATTTGAATGGGATAAAGTTTGTTTAATAATTGAATTAATGTTTATAGTATTAATTACATAGAGTATGAAGGTGAATATTTCAGACAAACAAAAGGCGTGGCTATGGGAGCCGCTTGTGCTCTGATTTATGCCAACTTAGTCATGCTGGATTGGGAGGAGACAAAGTTATTTACTAGTAATTATTACCAACATATTAAATACTATTCATGATATCTAGACGATATATATATATATTATGGGATGGTGGCATAAAATTATTAACTCAATTTTTGGATTTTTTGAACACTAGCAGTGAGTTTTTGAAATTTACATCTGCAAGTAACACGGAAGGTCTTCCATATTTAGATACATACATTTCCAAAGGTGACAGCTGTTTTAAATCCTGACTGCATAGGAAGAACACATTCTCCAACAGTTATTTAGAATTTTCTAGTAATCATCCAAAAAAATTATTTGGTAAATGGCCTGTATTATATGAGCTATTAGAATGACCTCTAAATATTCTGAGATGTTGAAAGAAGTGTCCTTCATCACTTCTCTTTTCAGAGATAGAGGTTACGACATGGATATGATGAGTCATATATGTACAGCAACTACTAAAGAATGGGGTAAAAAATATACACCTCTATTAGGTGAAAAATATTATAATGGAAGTAACAACAGTGAAAATCTGATTCTAAATAATATTATTACTACTACTGATTATGGGAGAGCCTGTGTTTTGGAATATGGTCCACATTGTAATAAGATCAAGAAAATTATGATTAGAAATTGGAATATTATAATGATAGATCAGGAAATAGCTAAGATATTGGGATCTCAGCCCATCTTTGTTCACAAAATGGGGCACAACATTAAGAGCTACTTGGAAGGAGGTGGCATCACTAAGCATTTGATTCATAGGAACACTACTAAGTGTGGGAGTTGTAAGCAATGCTATGCCATCTTAGAGGAAGGTAGCATTTTTTTAGAAAATGTTAACAGGACATACATAAGTTTTGTTCAAGGTAATTGTAATACCAGACGGGTCATATATTTGGCTAAATGTATGGCCTGTTCTGGAAATTATACAGGAAAAACGGAAAGAAAATTGAACAAATGTATATATGCACATCTGCATAGTATTAAGACCAAAGACGAAAAAAATGTTTTATATAGACATATTAAAAAATGTGGAACTAAACATTGTTTTAAGTTTGCTATTCTTGAAAGTGTTCAAATAGATTCTAGAGGGGGTGATTACAAAGGACTTTTGTCCTATAAAGAGATCTGGTGGCAATTATATACAGATGCTTCAACTGCACCAGGACTAAATGATTTTATCACTATAAAGCCTATTTTACATTTAACATGACAATGATTTAAATACATTTATTGTTTGTATTTAAGAAGCATTTTGTATTTTTATAAATAATCAGATCGGTAGTAGACTTATAATTGATGTATCTAGTTATTAGTATTGGATATGTACACTACTGCATTTTATTATAGAGTTAATGTTATTGATGTATTTCTCAGTGGAATTAGGAGAGTTGTACTGTACATGTAACTTTAATGAAACGTTTATTTTTGGCACCAAAGAAGTTATTTAAATGAAACTGTTACAAAGTAATGGAGTTCTGAAGAAGCTCGCAGCATAGTGAGTGAAAGCGCTTAACTTTTTCATCAATAAACTTTTTATTCGTTTTAGTCCGTTTTTGTTCTCATTGAGACTTGCGTGGCGTGTCAAGACACACAGGGGATCAGCGTTCCATTTATTTAGTTTGTTTGTGATTTCATTCAACACTGAATATCTTTGGATTTTTGCACTGCACAAAGGTGGAAACAACACAGCCATCTCAAGCTCTCGACCCATCGCCATTCTCTCTCCCATTTCAAAGATCCTCGAGAAATGTGTTCACAGCAAACTCCAAAACTTTCTACTTGACAACAACCTACTGTCAGCAACCCAGCATGGTTTTAGATGTGGACATAGCATCACTACAGCTCTTATATCCTTCTGTGACTCTATCAATCAGGTTAGAGATGCTGAGAAACTTATCTCCTCTCTATTTCTCAACCTTTCCAAAGCCTTTGATACTATCTCCCACTCTCTTCTTCTTCGAAAACTATCCAACTTAGGAATCTCTCCTTCCACCCTACACTGGTTCTCTAACTACCTCATAGACAGGCAACAAGCTACTGAGTGACAACACTCTTTCTCTCCTTTCCTCAGCACCACTACTGGAGTACCCCAAGGAGCCATCTTAGGGCCTATGCTTTTCAGCGTTTTCATCAATAACCTCCACTCTACCCGCACTCAAGGCACAGTCATCCAATATGCAGATGATTCCACTATCATCTGCACTGCCAACTCACCACCCAAACTCCTGAAACTTACCCAGTCAGCTCTCAGCTCCACCGAAATATGGATGGCTAACAACCACCTTGCCATAAACCCTAAGAAAACAAAACTTATGCTATTCATCCCTAAAAAAAAACACTATTATAAACACACTGTTTCTCCATTCTCTGCCAAGATAACACTAACATTGAGGTTGTCACACATACTAAACTTCTAGGTGTCACTATAGATGAACACCTAACTTTCGACATGCATATACAAAACAACATTAAAAAAGCACACCGGAACTAGACATGCTATACCACCACAAAACCTTTCTCAATTACTCCTCAAAACTATTCATTGCCTCATCCTTCCTGCTCCCATCTCTTCTTTACAGTGCTTCTCTGTTTACCAACATACAGGCCAGCCTCTTATCTCAACAAGATTCATGCTATAACAAAATTGCTAAGTTTATCACTAATGGACAACATCTCACCACTGCACCTCTCTTCGATTACTAAACTGGCTGGGACTTCCTCAGTATCTTACATACATACAACTAACAACTGCCCACAAACTAATATTCACTCCATCTAGCTGCCCTGCCCTTTCTTCTCTTTTTACACTATATCAGCCTAGCAGACCTCTCCAGTCTGAAAATCAAATGCTGTTGCAAGTAATAAAACCTAACCTCTCCACTTGTCAAATGTTCCACTCCTTTTCCACTGCTAGACTATGGACCTCTCTCTTGCTTTCACTTAGATCCATTAGTAATACTTCTTTCTTCAAAAAATCTTTGAGACAACATCTTTCCTCCCAGTGGCTATGCTCATATGCTAGCTCCTCACAAGCTATAACCTGACCTAATCTCTCTCCTACCACTACTATTTCCGCCTTTCCTACCTCCATCCTTTACTACCTTCAGAATCTTCACTTTATCCCTACTTGTTAATGTAGGTTCAGACTGTGAGCAGATAGGTTTAACTACAGTTGCCTTGCATTATTACTGTATATATATATATATATATATATATATATATATATATATATGTATATATTTGCATTATTACTGTATATATATATATATATATATATATATATATATATATATATATATATATGTATAAAGCTTTTTAATACTGTTTACAACTTTGCTAAAGCTCTGTATACTGTGAAACTTGTTGTAGCCAATTGAGTTATTATTCAAATGTTTTGTATAAATCACTGTGGAGCTTTTCTCTCCAGGCCTCCACTGAAACTGGGTATTTATTGGCCCAGTGGACCTTCCTAGTAAACAAAATGCAAATAAATAATAATAAATAAATTAAAGCACAAAGTTCTTAAACATTTTTAACAAGGCTTCATAGATACAGTATGCCCTGCCAATTCCATTTTATAGATATTTTGTGGTGCATTGCCATATACCATACACAAAATAGTAGGAAACCAAGCAATGAAAGTCATATGTAATTACACTTTTGAAGGTATAATGGTTTGGGATACATGCAGATAATCTACGAAACATTCTTGTGGTTTGTGTGGTAAATTATTAAGTATCGAAGGAATCACACAGTGCAATTAGCTGCAGTTTCCAGATGGATGGCCTTGGTGCTGGATTGCAGCATGGATCCAGAAGCAACCCTATACTTCTCAACTGCTATGATTTAAGCATAGCACTGTAATTTTGGCTCACAGATTTGTCCTTCACCACCAAGATTTTTTGATGTTCCTCAGAAATAGTTAGACCTGCTTATGGGTACATACCTTATTAAATAAATAAACTAAGCCTATACAAAGACTCCCTATATATCACTAACTATACAGAGTCTAGTACACAAGGACCTTCTACTGCGAAAAATAAAAAAGTTCTCTTTCTTTCCATCTACTATGATTTTTGAAGCCCATTGCTATGATTTTTTTAATAAAACTCTGGACAAACCAACCCATCCAAAAGCAGGGTAAAGCAGATCTGCGGCAACAGCTTGTCTCAAATCCAAATTTTTATTAAATGCAAACGTTAAAAAATTGTAATATAAGTGATTTCGTCTGCCTCTGCAGACTTCATCAGATACAAATGGATAAAAATCAAACAAGTGAATTTAAATAAATAACACCCAGCAATGTATTGGTACACACCCACCCCTTCTAACAGAATTTAAAGTGGCTCAGCACCTTTTTGCTTTAATCTGCACACCAGATAAATACACTGTATAGCAATATTAAAATACTTGTATTAAAGACACCTTTTTTAGCTTGTTACTTAAATAAAACTTTCCTACTTTAATTAATATTTTATAAGAATCAAAATATAAAAATATAAAGTGTAAATCAGTGTTCACAATCAGTATACGTTTAACTTTCAAAGTTACAAAATATAAACTTAAACCCAATGGAAGGAATAATAGCATAATGGTTAAGGTGCCCATCTCAAAAGCAAAAGTTACAAGGTTTGAATCCCACCAGTGCTTATATTATGATTTTTTTAACTTTTGCATTTAATAAAAATTTGGATTTGAGACAAGCTGTTGCCGTGGAGCTGCTTTACCTTGCTTTGGGATGATTATTTAGTACTCAGAGGCTGAGAAGTATATTTGGGGTTATGCTTGCAATTATTACTGTTAATGCAGAGAGTAGACCAGAACTGTATGTCTGCATATTTATAAAGTGATACCTGTAGCTGTTTACTTACATCATGGCTGTAGGTGCCACCTGTAAAACATGGTCCAGAGTTTCCAACCCGTCTAAGTGTCTGTTCTGTTTGCCAGTGCAAGTGCAACTAGCCCTAGGTAGTATCACCTTTAAAATGGCTGATATACAGGCATAGTAGAAGAGATACACTCCACCCACAAGCTCACAAGTTTGTGCATGCTATTCGAGCCCTTCCATACACAATATCTAGTGCATATCAAGCTACTGCAGTGTGAACTTCTTTGACGCTAGCCATATCATGGTTGATAGCACATAACTACTAATTCAAAACTGCCTGTGCTTGTTCATTGATGCTTTAGCTACCTAAACAAGCATTGACTGTATTGTGCTGTGAGTGGCACCACAGCAGCTCCAGTAGAGAACTTTTTTTCTAATCACCCGTCCTGAGTTTATCTCTTACTATGTATTTTATCCAAGGCAGTATGGCAGCTTAAACCTTAAGGTGTTTTCTTTGGCAGCACTCTGTCATATAACCAGTTAGCGTACCTGTCTGTATGCCATGCACTTGTAAAGTCTCCAGTCTAGGTGGATTCTACACTGCCTCTGGTATGTAATGCAGTAGCCTTCTATGAATTGTGCTGCTAAGAAATATCATTGGGCAAGCTTTATTTTCATGGAGCTTTATTACTGGGAAACTAACAATGACAAACAAGAGCAAGCATAGAGACATTTGAATTAAATTGTGATGTGGGAGTTTCTTTAAACATTAGCAATATTATTCAGTATTATTTTTGCGGGTATTTCTTCAACAGTTTATAAAAGAGGTATTTATTATTCCCTGATAATGAACAGCTTTTTACTTGTTTTAATTTTAATTTAATATTGATGGAACTTTTTTCTATTAAACGTTAGTTTTAGAAGTGCTGTTGTACACTCTGCAGTTTTTTTTATTTATTTTTAGTTCATACTTTTATAATCTGTCTGGAGCTTTCTGACAGGCAAGTACTATATTTGTATTAGATCTCACATATCTAGTTATTTTGTTGAATTTATTTACTATAGTTTATTTAGAACTTTGTTGGTCATGTTTGCATTGGTCTACTCATTTCTTCCTAGTTTGCATAGTGTCATTTAATAAATATGTGTAAACAAATTTTAAATGTAGCCTGTGTATAATGAAAATGTATTCTCTAAATTAGTGTTGCAGTAAAATCCATATGCTGGAATTTAAAATGAATGAATTTGGTTTATAACTTAAAGTCCAATAAACTATTTCCACTGTTTGTGTTACGAGCCCTCATTTGGAGTTTCCAGCGAACTTCTGGTTGTTTATTCTTGGTTTATAACTTGGAAATATTTAGTGCATGTAGTGTCATGATTACACTCCAGTATTGGAAAAAAAAGATAAACTTGTTAAGTGATTCCCTAGCATGAGACGTGATTGCAGCAGAGCTTAGGAGTGCTTAATAAAAGTTTGTTATGCACCCTCAAGTGCTCCTACAAATCATGTCTTGCACTACGAACAGAGCTGGCTAATAAAGAACACTGACAGAAAATAAAATGGCCTTTAAAAGCTGATAAACCTTCACTCTGCAGTATGGCAGAATGAAATGTTTAGCAGCTTTTAAAGGCTATTTTACCTTCTGCTAGGGGAACATTTCTTTTCAGCCTGCTGTATGTCTCAGCTATTCCCATTTCTCCACAACATCCCTGATTTTGCCTAATATTTTATTTTGTCTTTTTAATTTTTCTGGTAAATCATAGAGGATTCACCAGTCATTCAGTAATGCCACTCATTAGTGCTTCATACTTGTTATGTTGATGCAAAACCTATTGTTCTATTAATGCTTTAAGTGAAATAGAACAATACGTAAAACTGTCTTAGATTTTGGTCCTTTGCCCCCCCCAATACTATTTTAGTATTTGTCTCAAATTCTTAAGCAAAGAAGTTGGCAGAAATCTGTTATCCGTTTAACAGTGCTAAGCCCTTTACACTTTCTCTTTCTTATTTTTCTGTAACTGGTAGTGCATGGAACAAATAAAGCCACATGCATTACAAAAAATTATGATCAGGTCTTCTCTGATGAGATGAATTTTCTTTGTAGCCTTACTGGTACCTTATGAATAAATATCTTAAAAATGCTCTGTACTGCCTTATGGTATGACTCAGTTGCAACTGATTTGCTGTAACCATGTGGTTAAGACTATTGCTAGTGTCCTTTTTTATCAGCAGATAACATGTCTGAGTATTTGTTAATAGAAACATTGCAAAAACAAACCCTCAAAAAAACAAATAAGCGAAAAGATAGCAGATACTTCCTAAAACAAAAATGTATTAAACGTTAAAAATGGTAAAGCGCTTTTCATCTACTCAATAGCAGACTTTATCAGACCACCATTTAATACAGAGAATCCTTTAAATACTAGTATACACCAACAGTTACCACCCCCAATCACAACTTCAAAAGGAAATGATGTAAGCATACTGTTAGTACAGAAAATTGTTAAACATATATTATGCTAAAAATATGTAATTTTTGACATATTGATATAAAAATGAATGAATATAAAACCTATGCTTATTAAAATGTGAAGTTAAATATTAATTATTAGTTCATCTACTCAAAGCTTTTAACCTTAAAAGACTGTTAATGGCACATTGTTCATTAAGACCTGGTTTATAGTACGATTGTAATAATAATTGCCATCTTAATTCAGTTTTTTCTAAAAATAAACTCCAGGGTCCACCCCTTGGTTGCTCATAAATCTGCTGAATGGCACAAAATTCAAAATTATGATCAACACATGCCTGTGTATGTTTCGCTAAAGCATTAGCTAAATTCCCCCTCCTTATGGCATACAAATGTTCATAAACCCTTTGTTTTAGCGTTCTTGTGTTTTTTTCTATACAATACGCAGAACATTTTTTACAGTTAGCTACGTATACCACCCCTTTGGATTTGTAATTTAATTTCTGATGAATATAATACTTTTTACCATTAATTTCACCCTGTTCACCTTGATACATATACTTACAAAAAGTACACATGCCACATTTTTTCATACCCCAACTTTTTCTTTCCTGTAACATCGTTCAAAGAGATTTTTGATATTCCTACCCTTCCTTGCAATCATTTTAATCTTCTCTTCTTCTTCTTTTGGCTTTTCCCAGTTAGGGGTTGCCACAGAGGATCACCTGTCCACTCATGATTGGCAGTGGAGTTTTACGGTGTCGAGTTGCCAGCCCGGCGCCTATCCTTCCACAGAAGGCACACACACACACACACACACACACACAGACACAAACACACCTAGGGCCAATTTAGAGTGTCCAATCCACCTACAGCATGTCTTTGGGATGTGGGAGGAAACCGGAGCACCTGGAGGAAATCAACGCGACCACAGGGAGAACATGCAGACTCCGCACAGAAGGCACCCCAGCTGAGGATCGAACTGGAGAACCTCTTGCTGTGAGGCAGCAGCGCTAACTGCTGCACCACCATGGCCGCCTTCCTTGCAATCATTTTAATACCATTCTGAAATTTATTTGATTTAATTTAAAAAAAATGCACATTAAATGTAGTTATAAAGGCATTAACATAATCAATTCTCGTGTTTTGATTAGCCCTGTGCATTTCCAACAATAATCCATCTCTATTAAGAATAGGTACAAAATGACCATTTACTTTTTTTTTGTTTTACTTCAAGAAACAATTCATTCAGCAAGTCCACTGGGTAGCCCCTACTCAAAAATATGTTTATAAGATTCTTACACTCATCAAGAAATTTATTATGTAAACTAACCATCCTTGCGGCATACACCAATTGGCCTTTTATAACCGCTCTTTTGTTAATAACAGGATGGGAGCTTGTATAGTGAAGAAAGCTATTCAAATAGGTGGGTTTTCTGTGAACTTCTGCTACAAATCTCTTGTTGACCTTGTCCTTTCTCAGATTCACATCCAAGTAATTACTCTCCTGTCCATCAACATTGTACGTAAACCTCAAAAATTGAGTTGTATTATTAATATATTCCATAAAATCATCCACCTGCTGCTGCTCACCCCTGCATAAAATAAAAATAGCATCCATATATCGCAAATATAGAACAATATACTGTTCATATGCACTATTAAATATGTGCTTCTGTTCCCATTGGGCCATTACCAAGTTGGAAAAAATGGTCTCACAGGGTGAACCCATAGCACCTCCTACTTTTTGTAAATAATAATGATTGTTGAGCATAATATAATTGTTGGTCAAAACCACTTCAAATAAATCAACATATAAGTTAATGTCCATTTGTGGTACTCCATGTTCAAACAGAAACTCTTCTATCGTATTTACGCCTTCCTGCTGAGGAATCACAGAGAAAAGATCTTTTACATCTATCATTAAAAATAGAACATCCTCTGCATATTCAGCTGCATTAATAAGGCTAAGAAAATGCCAAGAATCTCTACAGATTTGCTTTTGACCATCCAAGTAACGTTTCAATTTACAATCTAAAAATGTGGCACATGCATAAGTTATGGAGTTGCGCCCATCCACTATTGGTCTTAGTGGTGGATTGTTTATATCTTTATGTATCTTAGGGGAGGCAAAAATACAAGGAATGGTAGGTTCAATAATGTGTAAATAATTATAGGTGTCGATGTCGATTCTATTTTCAAGAAACAAGTCATTAAGAAATAAGTGCATTTCTACTAACTTCTTCATATGTGGCTGTGTTAAGTATCTGCGTTATTTTATAATTATAATCAAAAACATCCATTACCACCAGTCCGCCCCCCTTTATCCGGCTTCATGATTCTACTATTCTGTTGCATTAAATATACAAGTAATTTCCTTTCATTAGAACTCAAATTGTCCTTCAAAGGGACATGCTTATTGCTTAACAGATGTCTAATATTAATTTCACAAGCCTTCTCATACAGAATTAAAGCCAGATGTAACGGTGGATTAAAAGTACTGGTGGTATGCAATTGCATATCAGAATGGTTGTGATTTTCACCAAACAAAATTTTAAAATTCAGTTTCCTAAGAAATAGTTTAAAATCCATGCGTACCATAGCTAAACATGCCTCAGAGGCAGGAACAAAAGTCAAACCTTTGCTTAAGAAGTCAGCTATCTCCCGATCAAAAAATGTACAAGAAAAATTATAAATTTTAAAATCAGGTGCCTCATTAAAAATAACCATGGGTTTTTGTTGTCTAACTTCATGTGAGATACCATTAGTACTATCAGTTTCAATAGAACTCAGTTGGCCAGTACATTCAGTTAATAATCGTTCCTCGGGTATCGTCCACGTCCCTGTTCCCCCCCTCCCCTGATTCCTTCTGGAAGGGGTATAAAAATCCTGATTGGGACCATTACCACGATTATTAACATAATTATAGTTCCTATTCCTGATCCTTTTGGACCGCCTTAAAGATAGAAATTGCTGTTCATAGTCATCATCATTACACAAATCACTTTCATTTTGTTGCCCATTTTATTCAAACACTGCTCCATTATTATTACTGAACAGTGCTAAGTCCTTTACACTTTCTCTCTCTTATTTTTCTGTAACTGGTAGTACATGGAACAAATAAAGCCACATGCATTACAAAGAATTACGATCAGGTCTTCTCTGATGAGGTGAATTTTCTTTGTGGCCTTACTGGGACCTTATGAATAAATATCTTAAAAATGCTCTGTACTGCCTTGTGGTATGACTCAGTTGCAACTGATTTGCTGTAACCATGCGGTTAAGACTATTGCTAGTGTCCTTTTTTATCAGTAGATAATATGTCTGAGTATTTTTCAAGCCATTGAACCACATGCTATTGTTAATGCTACTCTAAGCTAATGTTATCTAGTATCCATTTGACATATTTCTGGTTATGAAGCATCAGAGAACTTAAAATCAGAAGCATCTTTTGTAACATCTCAAAATGTCTGTCCTGTTGTGACTGGAATCATGCAGTGCCATGGTTTATTAGTCTTGGAGTATCAAAGTTGTATGTGACTTGAAATGAACTTACAATAAAACTTGACCAAATACGAAAATAGCAGCCCAGACTGAAAAATTAAATATCTTTATTACGATTCTGGTACCTCGGCCTTCGCCTTCAAATGGAATAACTAACAATCTCAGAAACAAATCTATATACACCACCAATAACTTCATTAATTAACATCAATTAATCAATCAACATTTTTTCAAAAAATTTTTTTAAAGCCATAAAACTTCATTATTACAAAATAACTAAATTCTTATACTTACATTAAATATTTATATACAATTCATACATTAACTATCTTATGAACATTCATAACATCCATTATACATATATTTACATTTCTAAATTCATTCCATTTGGATACAAAGTATTGGAATTAATAATATATTTCAATTCCATGTCTCTTAACCTCCTTAGGAAACTGTGTTCCACCCCCCACGGGCCATAGGGTTTAGCTAAAACACTAAATATTAAATCTTTCATTAAACCTCCATGTTGTTCATGAAAATGACTGGCCACCGGACTATCAAACCTCTCATTCCTGATATCTCCTAAGTGTTCCAATATTCTTAATTTTACCTTTCGCTTAGTTTGCCCTATGTACCATTTTCTTTCCGGACAATTACACCCTATTATATAAATGACCCCGAAAGAATTACAATCAAAATGATCAATGGTATTATATAAAATGCCATTGATTGTAGTCCCATCTAGATTTTTAATATTATTGCATACCTTACATCTACCACATGGATAAGCACCTGCATTGGTTACTTTCTTTCTTTTGCCTTTATATCTAACCAGCTCCTTCAAATTTTGAAATCTGCCATAAGAGAACATTACTTCATTAGGAATAATATCTTTTAAGATATCATCACTATTAATTATAGGCCACGTATTCAACACCAGTTTTCTTAAAATAGGGGAAAAAGCTGAAAACCTATTCACAAAAAATATTTTATCTCTTTCACTGATTCCTATTTTTTTATTATACTTATCCCCTTTCTTATATTTTCTACCTACATAACTGTCTGATTTAACTGGTGAACCATAATATGCTAACCCCATTCCTTTTTCTGCTTCCACTCTAGTAGTTCTAATTCTCTCCTGTGAATATCCTCTAGCACTCAATTTCTCAGAAATTTGATCAAATTCCACTTTAATCATCTCTTTTTCTGAAGTATTACCCGCTATACATTTAAACTCCCCAAATGGTAAAGATTTAATTAGATGGAAACTATGCATACTTGATGCATGTAAAAAATTATTAACCGCAGTGGTCTTATGAAAGGGTTTATGTTGTATTCCCCTATCTAACCCTACATAAAACTCTACATCTAAATACTGAATTAATTTTCTACCTATTTTGAAAGTAAAATCCAAACCACAGGGGTTATACTTCAAACTGGAGATAAATTCCTCAAATTCCATGGGGTCCCCCTTACATAAAAATAAAAGGTCATCAATAAATCTTTTATATTTGACCACTTTATTCTGAAAAAAATTATTTGAACAAATAAATTTTCAAAGTGCCCCATGAAAATAATGGCATAAGATGGAGCAAAACAGGCACCCATTGCAGTACCATCCTTTTGTAAAAAATATTTCTTTTCAAATTCAAAATAATTATGTGTAAGACGAAATTCTAGTAAGCATACAATAAAGGAAGTCCGTGGGCCTTCTCCTAACAATTTACTAACTGCTTCCAGTCCCCAATTAAAACTGATGCAGGTATATAAGGATTTAATATCTACACTGGCCCAATAAAAATTGTCTTGCCAAGTCATCCCTTTAAAAAATTCACAAATCTCCTTGGTATTTTTAACATGTGAGGGAATCCTCTGTAAGTAACTTTTTAATACAGAATCCAAAAATATGCCAACATTTTGTGAAAAAGCACCTTTCCCTGAGACAATAGGGGATGCCCTGGTGGATTTCTCAGATCTTTATGTATTTTTGGTATAATAAAAAATCTAGCATCTCTAGGATTCTTTATATACAATTTTTTAACATCCCCAGATGTAAAAAATCCTAGGCATTCACCCTTCTCCAAAAGATCATGTAAGGCATTATTAAATTCTGCCCTAGGATTTGTAAGTAGGTGCATATAAGTATTACTGTCAGATAACAAATCTGATACCAAAGAATTATATCTCTCCCTTGATAAAATAACCCAATTTCCACCTTTATCAGATTCCGTGAAAACATATTTATCACTGCATTCTCTAATATCACATAAAGCCTGCCATTCTTCCTTAGAGAGATTATACACTGTAGGACACTTTTTAAATAACCCAAATTCCTTACTAATTTGTTTACTTAATGTTTTCTCAAAAATATTAATACTATTGTTCATTTTTGGAGGAACAAACTCACTAATATAAGGTACTTTAGGAATATCAAGCTTCCCATATCCTGTATAATATTCAAAGACAAAAGTGGAATTAGAGCTCCCATCCAAATCAGAAAAATGTCTATCATTTCATTTTCATGTATAGACAAATCCATAAGAGAACTTTCCAACAGAGATTCATCATTCATTTTGTCAACAGAATAAACTGTCTTTTTATCAACATTAGAAAAGAAAACTTTAAGATGTAATTTTCTACAAAATTCCTTAACCTCAGACATAATATCTGACAAAGATGGTATATGAGTTGGCACAGATTTAGTCCCCTTACATAAAATATTTTTCATGTTATCAGTAACTACCAACTCAGAGAGATTAATGATATTTAAATCCTCACCTGCATAACAGTTAAGTTGGTCGGTAAAAACATTATTATAATGAATAAACACAGCTTGTTCATCATGTCCACCAAAGGCAAAATCATGTTCATCAGCTCTTTAGGACTAAGACACCCAACTATTTTCTTCCTCCCCTGGCTTGAAAGCGCCGATTGCTCCCTTTTCTTTGATTAGACCTGTCTTTAACTGTAGTAGTTGTCTCCTTTGCACCATTCGAACCCGATGCTCCTTCCATATTCAATTCATCAAAGTAAACGCTCTTTCTTCCCGCCGAGCACATCTCCACAGAGGAAACGGAAGTGTCTCTAGGGTCGCGGGATATGCTTCTGCTGTTTTTACTAGCAGATGTACCACGCCCCCTCTTAAAGTTATACTGCCAGAAAAAGATTTTCCCCATACTGTAGTCATTAACGTCTCGTGCAAACTTTTGCTTTTTGCGCTGTATCACCTGTTGTTCAATTTTGGAAACTCTAACCTTAATGTCCACAATATTTTGTTCAAACTCCACTTCCAAGGAATTATTTGATAAGGTCTTTTGCAATTCCATAATACTAGAGCGTGCTTTGTTAAGCGCTCTTTCATTGCACTTAATAAGCACTTTTAACCAATTTAAGGTACACTGCAATGAGATCTCTTTCCACTCTTCAAAGAGATCCGAATCCTCCTCAGAGAATTCATAAGCAGGCAACCGGTCAACTCTTAGTCCCCTCGGAGTAATGTTGGAACTAACATATTTTTCCAACTATCTCAAATCATAAAAGACTGTTGCTTCCTTTATCATCAGCTTCTCTAGTTCTTCAAATTTCATAAAATGATCATTAGAGTCACATACCCATGGGTCACTGGAGGCAAGTCTTTTTTCTCTATCCTTCCAAATGGAAGAAAAATCAAAATTGGTGAGGTTGGTACATAGGGCAAACTAAGCGAAAGGTAAAATTAAGAATATTGGAACACTTAGGAGATATCAGGAATGAGAGGTTTGATAGTCCGGTGGCCAGTCATTTTCATGAACAACATGGAGGTGTAATGAAAGATTTAATATTTGGTGTTTTAGCTAAACCCTATGGCCCATGGGGGTTGGAACACAGTTTCCTAAGGAGGTTAAGAGACATGGAATTTAAATATATTATTAATTTCAGTACTTTGTATCCAAATGGAATGAATTTAGAAGTGTAAATATATGTATAATGGATGTTATGAATGTTCATAAGATAGTTAATGTATGAATTGTATATAAATATTTGATGTAAGTATAAGAATTTAGTTATTTTGTAATAATGAAGTTTTATGGCTTTAAAAAATTTTTTTGAAAAAATGTTGATTGATTAATTGATGTTAATTAATGAAGTTATTGGTGGTGTATATAGATTTGTTTCTGAGATTGTTAGTTATTCCATTTGAAGGCAAAGGTTGAGGTACCAGAATCGTAATAAAGATATTTAATTTTTCAGTCTGGGCTGCTATTTTCGTATTTGGTCAAGTTTTATTGTATTTTGGAGAAGCTGTTCACAGCCTTTCAGTGTGCTTTTGTTGAAATGAACTTAGAAAGATATTACACCACACGAAAGGATATCATAACTGAGATGATTTGTCATGTTAGTTTGTTTATATTCATTTACTGAGTCTAGTCTGAGACTTTTAAAACTCAAAACATGACCCATATACTTGAGTGGCCACATTTTTTTTTTGCTTAAAGCCATTTTTCCACTGTCTGTCCAGCAGTTTGATAAGTCCCAGATCAAATTATTGCTTGTATGTTCCTTCACTAGAAGATCATTATTTGTATTGACTACAGCTTCTAGCCCTTCAAGGCATTCTACTAATGCCCTTTGAAACACTTCTTAGGTTGATGGCATTTGAGAAGGCATTCTCAGAAACCTGTACACAAATTGTTGATGACATTTCAGAAGGTTCTGAAGAAGTCCCAAGTTTGTGGTAGGGATGAAAGCACTTAACCTCTATTTATTAAAGTTCATTTTGTCATTTTATTTGCTTGAACATATGCTTTTTTTATACAGAATATGTGCTTTTCTAGGAGTATGGAACTTATGGTGTGAAACTACCAAAGAGCCAATTTTTGTTTATTTAGTTTATTGGTGGCTCTTTTCCAGAGTTGTTTTGTTATTATAATCTATCCAGTCATTGTCAGTCAAACATTACATAGCTCATTCAAACTCTGCCTTCTTTTAAACCTCATTCCTCTTCTGTATGTATTGTTCTCATAATTCCCATTTTTTCCTATGTAATTTGCACCTACCCTTTTCTAAAGATCCCAGTTCCATTTGTTTTATCTCTGTTATGGTTTACTGTTGAAACCTCGTAGTGCTGGTGATTGAATGTCATGTGTTTGAAACCGCTTTTCAAAAGGGCACAATGCCAAACCAGACTACGGTGAATACACAATACCAAATGTGCAGTGTAATTCTGTAGTTTGAGTTTGGTATAGTGAGTGGAGATCGCAGGGAATTTACTAATTTCCTCACTGTATTGCAATCTCAAATTTGGTATATATAATTTGCAAGGGGTGCAGCCCCCACATGAGGGGTGAAGGGGGGCTTCCCCCCTGCAAAATAGTAAAAAACACATGCTATTGACTTGACAGTCTAACAATAAGTTATGCTGCATAGCTTAGGTGATTGACATCACCTAATGCTATGTCGAATACATTGAATTATGCTGGACGGGTAATTATGTATCTGAAATAGTTTACTTCATTTGGTCTTCAACCTGTGGGATACTGGATCTGTATCTGATCCGAGCCGGCAAATTCACTAGTATCTGCTCCGAGCTCCAAGCTCCTCCCCTTACCCATAATACACCTCCACTACCTTCCAACCCCCAGATCTCATTTGCAGTGGCTTGCCTGAAGCATCGTGATCTCTTGAGCTCTGAGTTAGTGAGTGGGTTTTTGCGTTTTAAGCAGCTTTTTTCTAATCATTTTCAGTGTAGGTGTTTAGTGTAGGTTCCCTCTCCTCCTCCCCTCACTGCTGCATTGTGTATTAGAAAGTTTCCAGTAGTTTTAATGTTAATTTGTTAGTCTGTATGGCTCCCCCCCTTCAGTGTTCTGTGTGCCTTGAGTGTGTGGTGAGTGGTTTGTGAGTGGGAAATAGGTAATTTTTTCTCTTCTCCTTTTCTTCTCTGGTGTGTTTTTTTTTTGTAGAGACATGGCTGACCCCAAGCCTGTCTTTAAAAGGTGCACTGAGTGTGGCCATAAATTGTCTCCTGCAGATGGCCACGCTCTTCGTGTGATGTGTTTGGCCATTGCCCACTTGAGTACAGATTGTACTATCTGCGTGGGGTTTAACCTGCACACTATAAAAGACAGGAAGGCTATGTTGGCCCTAAAAGGCCTTCTACTGAGTTCTGAAGCAGCTGCCTCGTCCACTGCTTCGGTCACAGTGGTTGCTTGCCCTTGCTTCTCCTCCCTCCCAAGCTGGGACTCAACCTCCCATTTTGAAGCCTGTAGAAGTGGAGCAGAAGAGAGGGAGAGACAGCACAAAGACAGGCACTCTTCCAAACTAGAGAAATGCAAGAGGTCTCTGGACCTTCCTTTTACTCCCACCAAAAGTCAGGCTAGGATCCGTGACTCCCCTTGGCTCCAATCTCTGAGATTTTCCCTGGAGCCAGAGGAGACACATCCTCCATCTAGGGCCTCGGTTCCTCGACCCGCCAGGTCAGAGTCTGTGGCCTTGTTGAGATCCATGCGTAGCTTATCAGAAGTTGACATGGATAAAATGATGAGGAGGTTCATTCATACTCAGATCCAGATAGGGGTCTTGCCAGCCCCCTCTCCCTCTGGAGAGGGGGGGGGGAGCACGCTTCCTTTTTGAACACCAATTTCTCCTTCTCTGATCATTTCAGTGGATTCGGAGTACTCAGATCCAAGGATGGCTTTAGTCAGGGGGTCGGTGCCAATGGTACCTGTCTTCTCAACACCGACAGCTGCCTGGAGCATGTTGGATCCAACCAGTTCAGATCCGAGTGGCTCTCTGAGCTGAGGCTTGGGTGTTGGATCCGAGGGAGTGGAACTTTTTTCATCGGCTCCGGCGTTTTCGGGCCAAGTTCCCTCCCTTGGAGGTCAGTCCACTTCGAGCCCGGCTCCGTTTCTCATGTCAGATCCAGGGAGAGCGGCTTCCTTATTGGTACCCCAGGAGGCTCATTCTCCCTCAGTGTTCAGCATGGTAGAAAGGGTTTTCTCCACTGGATCGAGACCCTTGACTATTTCCTCGGATTCCTCCCCGACCGCCTTGGCTCTGTCTAAGCATCCCATCATTTTACCAGAGGGACAGCCTGTGCTTGAGGAGCCTCAGGCAGTTCTCCCTGAGGAACAAGTGGCTTGCGAGTTCCCCTGGAGAACCCCAGCAGAGGCATGCCTCGCAAGTATATGTGTAAGAGGAGGCACTTGGACTCCCCCGAGTCCCTCACTGAGGACACAGATTTGGATGATGGGGAAGGTTCCCCCAGGTCACCTCCCGAGTATGTCTCCTTTGGAGACATCAAGGAAATCCTACACCAACAAGGAGGTTGGTCCACCCCCAAACCACCTTCTGACAAATCTGTGTTCATTGAGGCTTTTGGCATGGGCCCATCTTTTTCTTGGGTGTTCCCTCCCGCAGATCCCTTGGTGGACCTGGTCACCTCATGGGCCTGGAAGGAGCCAGACACCATGGAACCAATCCCTAAACATCTGGATAAGATCTTAAGTCCAGCATCAGATAGACCGACGTAGAACAAGGGCTCCCCTATAGACGCTATGGTGGTAGCAGCAGCCGCAAAAAAGGAACTAGCCTAAGAGTTCCTGGGGTTCATTCTCCTGACCGAGAATCATGGATGATGGACTGCTTAGTGAAGTGGGTTTATGTGTCAGAAACCTTTTTCATCAGGGCGCTGAACTTCCTGGCCCACATCATGAGACTCCAGCATGACCTGGTCAAGGAACCGGCTGAGTCTCCCCCTAAGTCCATGTCACAGAAGGACAGGGACACATTCTCCATGAGGATGGCAACTTTAAAAACAGTCTCCAACACATCCATGCGACTCCTCTCACATGCTACTGAAGGACCAGCTAGGGCTGCTTGGTCCGGTGTGTCCATGAGGCGCAATGCCTGACTCAGACTATGTCACTTTTTAGAACCTTTCAAGGCATCTTTTGCCAATGCCCCTTATGACGGCTCTACTCTTTTGGTAAGACCATCAAAGAGACTTTAGTCCAGAGTGAGAAGGATGGGAAGACACTGTCTGCCATCGGAATCCACTTTTCGAACCCTTAAAGATCCTTTTCTCAGAATCAGAGAAGGCAAAAGAAGATGTGGTTCTGGACGTCACAGTATTCCTGGGACACTGAGGGCTCTTCTTCCCCCAGAGACAGAGGAGGACAGGATAGACATCGGCCCAGAGGCAGAGGGGGTACAAGGAATTTTGGGTATCGAGAACCTTTCTTGGACAGGCCCAGACAGCAATTCTGAGGGATTTGCCTGACTGCTGTACTCTGGAGGCAGTCAGGGGACAATTGTCTTTACACCTGGTTGCATGGGAGTCCGTAACATCAGACCACTGGATGCTTCCGATCATATCCAGAGGATACTCTACCCCCTTTGTGGTTCCTCCCAAACCTCCCAACCACCTCCTGGATGTACCACCCACACAAAGGGAGGCAGCAGCATGGGAAATCTCCAAGCTGCTAGAAAGACGAGCCATCAAACCTGTCCCCCCAGATCAGTCCAGATTGGGCATCTACTCTAGGTTCGTTTTAGTGCCAAAGAAAATGGGGGACTTAAGGCCCATTCTGGACCTATCTACCCTGAACCTGTCAGTTGCCAAAGAAAAATTCCGGATGGTCACACTATAGTCCATCATGCCGTACCTGCAAGAGAGTGACTGAATGTGCTCATTAGACCTCCAGGGTGCTTGCTATCACATAAAGATGCACAGATGCTCCAGGAGGTTCCTCCGCTTCCGGCTAGGAGTCAATCATTACCAATTTTGAGTCCTACCCTTTGGTCTCACCACAGCCCCCAGGGTGTTCACCAAAGTGATGGCGGTAGTAGTGGCTCACCTGAGGCTTCAGGGAATTCAGGTCTATCTGTGCCTGGATGATTGACTCCTCACTGCTTCCACCAGGTGTCTACTTTCTCAAACCAGGGATTATTTCTTAAAGCTTGCTCTACAATTGGGGATTACAATCAAAGCATTCAAATCACTTCTGAATCCTGTTCAGGTGATAGACTATATTGGGGCAAGAATAGACACACTACAGTGCAAAATCTTCCTGACCACAGAGAGAGTACAAAACCTGAGGATGCATGTCTCCCTGATCTACCATTCTCATCTTCCCTCGGCAGAATCAGTGTTAAGGGCTCTAGGTTCAATGGCAGTGACCATAACACTTCTTCCATGCACCCTGTTATATATGTGAGTACTACAGTGGACACTAGCAGTACAATGGTCCCTTTTGGAACTTCCATTATCGTATCGTATACACCTCAGTCAAGTCTGCCAGTTGTCCGTTCTGTGGTGGATGTCCTCTCCAGAAATCCTGGAGGGACAACCTTTTGTTCCAGCCCCTGTCCAGGCCACAGTGACCACAGATGCCTACCAACTCAGGTGGGGGGGCATTGTTTGGTCAGGACAGTCCAAGGCCTATGATCTCCCGATGAGACCAGTTTTCACATAAATGTTCTAGAGATGAGGACAGTCCTTTTGGCGTTGCAGGACCTTCATGCCTTTCTTCCTCTGGGAATCATTGTGATCCATTCAGACAGCATATCAGTGGTCTGGTATGTCAACAGACAGGGAGGGACCAGATATTTCCCCCTTTGTCACAAGGCCATAAGAGTGTGGGAATGGGTGATCTCCACCGGTTGCTTTCTCATAGCAACGCACATTCTGGGACAGTTCAACATTCTAGCAGACAGGTTAAGTTGAACTATTCTGATGCCTTACGAGTGGTCTCTGAATCATTCAGTAGCAGAGCAGATCTTTCTGGAGTGGGATCAGCCTTGCTGTGATCTCTTTGCATCTCCTTCCAACGCGAAGTGCAGCGAGTTTTTCGCTCTGAGCCCCCTGCCGTTGGAGTCCCCCAGAGATGCTCTAGATCATGCTTGGCCTCCCGGTCTTTTGTATGCTTACCCCCCAAGTACTTCTTATTCTGAGGTTTCTACAGAAAACTCTTCAACTGGGGAGCAAAGTGATCCTCATTGCCCCATTTTGGCTTCACCAGGTATGGTTTCCCTTCCTTTGGTCTCATCTTCTGGCTCCACCTTTGGTCTTGGATCCCATTCAGGATCTGATTTCACACCCATTGTGGGTTCCTCATCCGAGCCTGGACAGTTTGAAGCTCACGGCTTGGCTGCTCCATTTCCCATGATCGCTAGGACTCCTGGATTATCCTCTTCAGTTAGGTCTATTCTAGTGGCAGCTCATAAGTCTTCAACCAGGAAGATTTACCGCAGCAAGTGGAAACGTTTTTCCTTTTGGGCTTCTCAAAGGAGTTTAGATCCTTTCACGGCTCCTATTTCTGCCATTCTTGATTTCCTAAAGTGAAAAAAACTCTGCACGTACGGCAGCTGCAAGGTCTCACTCCAAACATAAACCATTCAAAAAGCACAAGACCAGCAAACAGTGGCAATCTTCACCAATCTTTTTATTTCATTGTGCAAAAGCACATATGGAGTAAAAAATCAGACCGGTTTCAGCTATACTGTTACTTAGCCTTCATCAGTATGAATACATTGCAACAATTTTACTCATTATATATGATTGAAAAGTAAACATGTGACCAATTAAAGGTGCTCATTTAGTCCAGGTTTAAATAACCCCCCTAACTTAATGATCCATTTTTCTCCTTTGCATTTAATATTTCATGCCAACCAGATTTATTTGATCTGGACCCACCTATTCTGTCAATCACTGTAAAGCTGAACACTATGCAGTATGGTATGTTTATAAAGGGCATTGGTTAATTTATGGTGTTTGATGTCACTAAGGTGCTCAGATACTCTAAACTTCAATGGCCTTGAGGTTTGCCCAATATAAAAAGCTAAACAGCTGCAGCTAGCAAGATATATTACCCAGTCTGTGTGGCAGTTTACGAAGAAAGAAATGTCAAAGACCTGAGCAGTGTTTTTACTACTGAAGCTTTTTGTTTTAAGCATTCTGAGGCAATGGAAACAGTGTCCACGTGGGAAGCATTTGAGGCACAACTTTTGATCAATGTAAACACCTTTTGGTGTTTCACAAATGGAATTGGACTCGGCATTTATATGATTATCCCAGTAGTCTTTTTCTCAATGGACTCAGCACTGTGTAAATAACAGGGGTTGAGATTGTTCATTGATTAATATAGCAATAACCCACGCCTGGGTGTGGGTAATGCTAAATTTACCCACGGTTGGCGTGGTTTGGCCCGGGAAGCCCGAGGGACCAAACAAAGCCAACCGTGGTAATTTAGCATTACCCACACCCAGAAGTGGTTATTGCTATATACATGACATTATTTAAGAAAAGAAACTATTACTTTTCTTAAATAATGGCATAGTATAATGCCTGTTTACTGCCCTTCCGCAGATGTCTGGCATCCGGCAGTTCTGATGTACTGCGGCGCCTGCGCGGTACATCAGAGTTGAGCAAAACAGCGGAGAAAGCAAGATCTCCGTTGCTTTTTATGTCTCGCTATGTTAAATGAGTTTAACATAGCGAGACAGTTTTAAAATAAGCAACGGACATCTCCGTTGCTTATTTTAAAACTGTCTCGCTATGTTAAACTCATTTAACATAGCGAGACTCTAAAAAGCAACGGAGATCTTGCTTTCTCCGTTGCTTAAACACTGTCTCGCTATGTTAAATGGGTTTAACATAGCGAGACAGCTTTAAAATAAGCAACGGAGATCTCCGTTGCTTATTTTAAAGCTGTCTCGCTATGTTAAACCCATTTAACATAGCGAGACAGTGTTTTAACAAAACGAGTTATACTAATGGAAAAAAGTCTGGGCGACCGGACCTTTTTCCATTAGTATAACCCGATTTACAACGGGCACGCTGGCCAATCAGCGTTCACGTTTTGGGGGGGTCATGGTATAATATAAATACTGACTTGGGTTCAAGTAACCTACATCTTAGCAGCTATATATTTATAAAGGACTCAGCAATGTGAAACTTTGAACTATACATGATAGGGGCTGACATTGTCCTTATAAAGTGATATAGTGGCTGATATTGTCCAATTTCCATCTTTTGTTTATTATGGACTTGATGGTCAACTGATACTGTCTTCATTATTTGGATTCATGGACACTTGAAAATATTTGGATATAGGGATTTTTGGAGTCAGATTTGCCTTTCTCTGGTTTTCAACATTGGTTTTATATATTTATTCTGGTTTTCAACATTATTTTTATATATTTACTAATGGAACTAACCAATTTATTACGGGGACTAGCCTCCGATCGGGAGGATTTTGCTATCTGTGGG
This sequence comes from Protopterus annectens, assembly GCF_019279795.1. NCBI lineage: Eukaryota > Metazoa > Chordata > Ceratodontiformes > Protopteridae > Protopterus > Protopterus annectens. The sequence continues at coordinate 1,829,833,185 of NC_056725.1, forward strand.
CTTGGCATGGCCAATATGGTGGGGAGCGACACCTGATCTATCCACTAATGGAGATAGTTGTGAAGCCATTTTTTCCAAACTTACTAAACACATGTGGTTACTTCGCAACAATGTATGGCATTATAAGCTCTTCAGGGCATACATTACCAAAGGGATCACACCAAGAGGCTTACGTATATGCACGCAGCCTCTAGTTAGCAATCCTGATGAGAGTCTTTTGAAACAATGGGGTGAAGCCCAACAGCAAGCATCTTTAAAGTTTGTGGAAATATTAGCTGAACATCACAACAGAGTAATTGACAGTGAAATAGAGTCCATCACCCAATTGTGTGATATTGTTAGGAGATATGAGGGACAACCTATTTACACCTCCAGTTTGAAAAATCTTAACCAGGAACTTATGACTTTAGAGACCCAATTAAGAGACAGGAAGAAAAAAGTTTCTTAGAGACCTAGCAGACTATGACATGGGGGACCCCTTTAATATAGGCAGAGACAAACATGTCCATTTTGCACAATTCAAGAGGAGCCCTTCAAAAAGGAAACGCCCTAGATCTATTTTGAAAAAGGTGTCCACATCTAGTGTGGACACCTCAGGGGAGAAATCTTCCTCGGGACTGGAGTTTGAGGTATCGGGCACCACAGGATCCCCAGCATTGAAAACAAGGAATTCCAATGTTCCTTCGGATTTAAACCGGGGGTGGGCAGGAAACATAGAAGAAGTGAACAACATGGAGGCTCTGTTACAAATGTTTGTACAAAAATAACAAATGTTAATGTTACTAATATTTAATCTTATGCCCTTTCCGCTTTGGACATGGACATTTTGAATAAAGGTTTATCATTTATACCCAGATTCCTTGTGAATGAAGAGAGTTTTGTTAATGATGTAGTAACATCCTGTAGGAATTTAAATTTAAAATTATTTTTCAGGATAAGGAGTCCTCAGAGACTACTAATGATTTTAGATATCATGGATCTTCCTTCCTGCCTCCAATGAACAGCAATGTGTTCATGTTCCAAAATTCTATCATCAAAGATCTGCACTTTTACTCCAGGGATCATAGACCTAAGGCTAGCAATATCTCAAAGATTGATATGGAAAACATCATTAAAGTTAGCCAGGAATCATGAATTGGTTATTTTGGGGGCTGACAAAGGAGGGGCAGTGGTGGTCCAAGATTGGACACAGTATGACATGGAAGCTATGAGGTAACTCTTGGATGTCCGTTACTATACACATTTAAGTATTGACCCCACCCCCTTCTTTAAAAAACAGATTGATGAGTTCTTGTCCTTAGCATTGGAGGAGGGCGTCATTAACAACACTAACAAGCTACACGTGATACTAACGGATCCCAGTCAACAATACATATATTTCTTGCCCAAAATACACAAAAATCCCCACAGCCCCCCTGGCAGACCAGTTGTTTTGGGGAGGGGTTCCCTCACTAAACCTTTGTCCCTGTTTCTCCCTAAATATATTAAGCTCTTACTTAAATGTGTAAGGGCTCGAATTAGAGATACCACCGAATTTCTCCAGGTCATTTCTGATATGCAACTTGAACCGGACTGGCTAATTTGTACATTAGATGTCACAGCCTTGTACACCAATATCCTGCATTGGGCAGGGCTAGAGGCCTTGGAATACTGGTTATATAAAACTGAACTTTACCTGCTCGGCTTCAATACATTTTGTATTGGCCTCACAGAACACGTGCTCACTAAGAATGTTGTTTTTTATCAGGACAAATGTTTCTTGCAGATAACAGGGCACGGCCATGTGAGCGTCATTTACCCCAATATATGCCGATCTATTCATGGCATATATTGAGGAACAGATTATCTGTGACTGCTCCCATAATTTATTTATGGGGGAAATGGATATTAGGAAGAGATACTTGGCTGATTGCTGGTTGGTTTGGAGATCGGATGTTGAATATCTATTGGAGTTCATTAGTTATTTAAATGAGAATAAATGGGGAATAGAATTTATGGTTAATTATCATAAAGATAGGATCACCTTCTTGGATGTTCTAGTTATTAGGGCTCCAGATCACACTTTGACTACTGAAGTCTATCGTAAATTCCCCAAACACAACTCCCTTCTCCATGCCATCAGCGTTCACCTCCCCCATTTCTGCAGGAACATTCCAAGTCCCAGTTTATGAGGATGGAATGCATCTGTTCTGATGAGAGCACATATTGGGCATTTCAGGGATGACCTGGTATCTAGATTCAGGGACAGGTTCTGCATGTTAAAAACAGTGTGGAGAATATGGAAAGGGAGAACCTCCTCAATATAAAGAAAAACCCAAACATGGGGGATCCCCCTTAAGGTTTGTGACTACATATGGTCATAACACTGGGGTATTGATGGACAGTGTCCAACACCACTGAAATATCTTGTTGGCTGACAACAGATTAAGTGAAATTTTGGGAAGTAGATGTTATTTTTCCTTCAGGAAAGGAAAAAATTTGGTGGCACACTTTAATCATTATAAACACTTTCATGACAGGGATAAACATTATTCCCAAGTTACACTCTCAGGCGATCCCTTAATTGGTTGATTCCCATGTGGAAACTGTGTCCATTGCCCCAGATTTCTTAAAACAAAAAGCTTCAGTAGTAAAAACACTGCTCAGGTCTTTGACATTTATTTCTTCGCAAACTGACACACAGACTGGGTAATATATATCTTGCTAGCTGCGGCTGTTCAGCTTTTTATATTGGGCAAACATGGAGGCCATTGAAGTTTAGAGTATCTGAACACCTTAGTGATATCAAACACCATAAATTAACCAATGCCCTTTATAAACATACCATACTGCATACAAATGCTGTGTTCAGATTTACAGTGATTGGCAGAATAGGTGGGTCCAGATCAAATAAATCTGGTTGACATGAAATATTAAATGCAAAGGAGAAAAAATGTATCATTAAGTTAGGGGGTTTATTTAAATCTGGACTAAATGAGCACCTTTAATTGGTCACATGTTTATTTTTCAGTCATTATGAGTAAAACTGTTGCAATGTATTCACACTGATGAAGGCTAAGTGTTAAATAAAAATAACAATGATAACAACACAGGAGGCTCAGATGCAAAAGTTTACTGGTGTACACCAGGAGGCAAAAAAACATACAAGTACAGAGTTTTGTCTGACATGATGCAGGAAGTACACAATTTTATATAGTCTTACATTCAAGCTGTGCCCACCTTACTGACATGGTTAGTCACAGGGCACCTACATCACTATGGTCTACAATATTCTATTCATAAGAAAAGCTGATGTTATACATTTTAAAAAGTTTTCCCATGGGAATAATACAGCCTTGCCAAGCACCTGGTCAGTTATAATGTCTTTCTGTAAATGTTACTCCTTCAAGGTTTCAGGCTTGCTCGAATACAATAGTTGGTTCAGTCTTGTAATACACTTCTTTGTTCTTCTTGCAACATTACTTCAGCAGCTGTGTCTTATCTTGGTAACATTCACAGGGCCAATTGTCCCAGAGGAAGGAAGAAGATTTTCAATGCCTTATACATTTAATTTCCTGACCCAGCAGATAATTATTAGTGAAAAACATAACCTTGCTGAGCTGGCTACTGCCAGGGTCAGAGTTCAAATACACTGCAGCTCTAAAGCTTCAAGCAATTACATGTAAAATCATTCTTATTGCCATATTGTAAATAGAATAAAATGCATTATATAGTATTTGCTTTTAAACTAGCAGTTTATACATGTTCAAATACATATTTTTCTAACACTAAGTAATAGTACAGCCGAAACAGGTCAGATTTTTACTCTGTATGTGCTTTTGCACAATGAAATAAAAAGTTTGGTAAAGATTGCCACTGTTTTCTGGTCTTGTGCTTTTGAACGATTCTTGATTTCCTAGCCGATATTTTTCAACAAGGAGCAAGCTCTTCTACTATCAAAGTTCAATTAGCTGTCATCTCTCATTTTTATGTGGGTGAGAATTCTGCCTCCCTGGCCTCTTCCAGACTGTGTAAAGCCTTTATCAAAGGTGCTTTTCTGTTAGGCCCCCCGGTCAAGGATCCTGTTCCATTATGGGAGCTTACTATGGTTCTTCAAGCTTTGGTCGCTCGCCTTTTGAACCTGCTGCAACCACAGATCTTAAGTTTTTGTCTTGGACAACAGAATTCCTGGTAGCTATCACCTCAGAACTACAAGCTTTGTCTATCAAAGTTCCAAATATGATTTTCCATAAAGATATGGTTTCCCTTCGGACCAATCCTTCCTTTCTTCCTAAGGTTGCATCACAAGTTAACATCAATCAGACCATTAATTAACCTGTTTTCTTCCCAAACTTTTCTAATAAAATGAAATACAAACTTCACTTGTTGGATGTTCATAGACAGTTACGATTTTATTTACACAGGACCAAATCAGATCAATTATTTGTGTCCGTCTCTAAACCCTTTTGGGTAAATCTATCTCCAAGGCCACTGTTGCTAGGTGGATATCCTTGTGCATCCTTCATGTCTATAAGGATAAAGGTGTGTCTCCCCCAGTCAGGTGAAAGCTCATTCCACTAAGTCCATGACTACTTATGTGGCCTTTTGGTCTAGAGTCTCATTGGATGATATTTGTTCTGCAGCAACTTGGTCCTCATCTCATATCTTTATTTCTTACTACAAATTGGATTTGATTTCTAGGAGGAGAGCATCCTTTGGTTCCGTGGTGCTCCAGAATATCCTTCAATGAAGGCCACCCAGGAGTTTAGTAGCTGGGGACTCTGTCCCACAAGTTGAAGACCAAATGAAGTAAACTACTTCAGATAAAGAAGTTGTGTACTCACCATAATGCTCCATCTGAGTAGTTCTACTTCATTTGTCTTCAACCTTCCCGCCTTCCTTCCCCCTGACCTTATCATATGAACAGTCTTTTGGCTGCAGTTGTAGGTCATAAAATATTCTTCATGTTGAGTTATAAATGTAAGGGTCAGCAAACTCGATCTGGGGGTTGGAAACCAGTAGAGGTGTATTATGGGTAAGGGGAGGAGCTTGGAGCTCAGAGCAGATGCTAGTGAATTTGCCGGATCAGATCCGGTATCCCACAGGTTGAAGACAAATGAAGTAGAACTACACAGATGGAACGTTATGGTGAGTACATAACTTCTTTTTTGTTGTTATGCCTTTTAGACATGGCGTATTTCTACATTTTGAGTCAACATTTACCATTGGTCGATCAATGTTTTGATTGTGTCTTTCGGCTTTTCCTGGTTAGGGGTCGCCACAGCGGAACTCCGGTCCGCTATGATTGGCAGTTGATTTTTACGTAGCGGCTTGCCAGGCCTGACGCACAACCTTCAATGAAGGTACGCTCATTCACGCATGTCTCCATGCAGAAGACGCTCTAGCTGAGAATCGAACCGGACAGCATCTTACTGTGAGGAGACAACACTACCACAGCACCACCACCACGGTATTGGTCGATCAATGTATTATTTTTTACATTTCAATAGTAAACCCTCTGTTATTATATTCACTGCTTCTAGTACAGTTAGTTTAGACTTGATTTCTATTTCTAGTTATTGCTGTTTTGGCAGCCACCACAATTAGACTCAGCAAGGCCTTACTATGTCTAGGCAATTGTCAGTCTGTATCATTGTTCAAAAAAATAATTTCCTTATTTACACCAATTTGCTCACCCAGTATCTCTGACAGAGTAGTCTGCAGGGATTCTTCAAAGTCTGCCAACTCATTACACTCCCAGAAAATATTTTCTTAATTACATCTTTCTTCCCCATCACACCTCCAACATTTGCTGTCTACGTCAGTAAAAATTCTTTGGAGTCTACTTGGGGTATAAAAATACCTATGTAAACACTTCCAAAAATCCTAAATCTTCTAGACTTTGTTGCATATTTGGGAGGTATACATATATCCTCCCAGAAAGGGACAGTTATTTTGAACACAGAAAAGGGAAACTTCCTAAGCTTAAAACATCCCATAAGGGCAGCTAGCCTAGTACTTGCCTATGAACCTATATGCTGCCATACCTGATTACAAACAGATTGATATAATATAACAGGTGACTACAAAATGAATGTTATCCATATCTGAAAAAGTCATTATCCTCTTATATTCTGCATTGATAAGGCCAGTCATAGAATACAATGCACCCTTTGGAATGGACCTCACTGGGCATGTCAAGCACCTAGAAAGACTTTTGGGGTTCCTAACTAAAAAGATCACTGCCTTAAGAACCCTAAGCTACCAGCAAAGATTGGAAACACTATCCCTTTATTCATTGTGCTTCAGACTCCTGAGGTCTGATCTGTACCTTACCTTCCATGCCATTAGGGATCCAGTAGTCCAGGATTGTTATCTCCATAAATCAAACAATCCCACTAATACTGGGACCAGAGTGCTATATCTGTAGTAACAAATAAATAAAACATGGTATAGAGAGATTTATTATTTAGTGCTTTCCCCGCCTCTGGAATAGACTTTCATTACAAGTTAAGCAGTATGATACTTTATATTCCTTCGCATGGGAACTAGATGATTGGATGGTTATTCAAAAATTAACCCCTGAATTGACCGGCCTAGCTTTCCTTAAAAAAAAAGAAGTAAGGTTTAAGGATGGGTCCTGGCAAAAGTATATGTTGCCACTAGGTTTAATTACCTTGTATATCTTACAATCCTATCTAGGGCTTCATTATGTTCATGTTTTGTTCTTCATGTTTTTCTTTTGTGTCCCACAGAAGTTTTGTTATGCAGCAGTTGGCATTCCTGTATCTATACATACATATATATATATATATATATATATATATATATATATATGTAAACAATATTTCCTTTTCTTTCTCTTGTTCAGTGTATCACCCACACCATTCTGTGTTCCAGTTCCAATATACACTATTGACTTTTTTCAATCCAAGTAAAGCTAAAATGCATTTTAGCCTGTCCACGTTTGGTTTGTTTGACCACAACTCCATTTCCACCTGTGATCATAGTGGTCGCACAAATTCCTTGCTGCCCTTACACTTCATGTTTATTCTTATCACTTAATACAAGGGAGCTTAGTACTGTGTATCTGAAATGTTGAAAATATGTCTTTTACCTGATTTCTACTGGATTGTTTAAATAATTTCAATTCATGGAGATTGTCACTGCAGACATATAGTTTCACAACTTTGTGTGTTTAAGCAGAAGCACACAAAAACAGAAGTAAGCAACACAGTGATTTCTTCTTTGCAAAGAGATCTGATAACCTCACAACCCTCATTTTTCATTTAAATAAAATTTTATGTAAATACAAAAGGATTAAGGGTACAGTAGCCCTACGTTAAGTAAAAATGACATTATTAATTTATTGTTTAACGCTATATTATGATATCTCTTTAGTGATATTCATATTCATTAAACTTTCTTTATGTTTTTATCATTGCTATACAAGTTGTGGTAAGAATGCTTGTATACACTTTTACAAAGTGCATTCATATTGTTTCCTTACACATATGTAATGGCATTCCTAAACATGTGAAGGTAAGGCTTCTGAAAATTATGAGCCAGAAAACTGATATTTGTTTTCATTTGTATTTTTTTATTTTTAAATTTATAAGGCCTACTTTTATCTGGGGTGAGGGAATTATATTTTTAGTAAGCCTGGAAATGCTGTATGAAACATGTTCTAAAATCTGGGACTATTTGTTACAAGAAGCTTCACATCTAATATTGGGGACCCTCCTTTGTAGGATGGTGTTTAAGTTCCACCTCTTCATCAACCATGTTTTGATGCTTTTTAAAAGAAAATCAGTCTTTAGTACATACATCATGACATACACTGACTATAAAAGTGTACGCAGCCCTTGAATCTGCCAGTTGTTTTTTTGGCACTCACATGGTTCAAACTTCAAACATGATATCTGTGTTTAAAGTATCAAATTGGGAATCTTAGAGTTGATGACTCTCATGGATATTTTTTGTGTCAGCACTGAGCTCAGAGACCATAACATTTTGGCACTTTGCCACCAGGCAATGCATCAAATGTTGCAGATGGAGATAACATCAGAGAGTAATCTTTTGCAGTGTTGAGGTTCATAGACATCAGTTGATCATCTCATTTTTGTCAAATTCCAGTCCTTTCTAGATGGACCATGACATGGAAAAGCTTGCCAACATCCTGAAGTCCTTGCTTAAGGAAGATTTTATGAAAAGTATGTCTACAGCTTTAAGAATGAGGTTACATATAAATTGCTACAATCTGTATTAGGCAGCTGTCAGAGCTCGAGCCTCTAGCTCAGGGATGTGCCTGCACAGTATGACATAGATGAGGTCATCTTCCCTAAAGGAGGGCCTTAGAAACAACATTTGGCACAGTATGACATAGATGAGGTCATCTTCCCTAAAGGAGGGCCTTAGAAACAACATTTGGCACAGTATGACATAGATGAGGTCATCTTCCCTAAAGGAGGACCTTAGAAACAACATTTGGCACAGTATGGCATAGATTAGGTCATCTTCCCTAAAGGAGGACCTTAGAAACAACATTTGGCACAGTATGACATAGATGAGGTCGTCTTCCCTAAAGGAGGACCTTAGAAACAACATTTGGCACAGTATGACATAGATGAGGTTGTCTTCCCTAAAGGAGGGCCTTAGAAACAACATTTGGCACAGTATGACATAGATGAGGTCATCTTCCCTAAAGGAGGGCCTTAGAAACAACATTTGGCACAGTATGACATAGATGAGGTCATCTTCCCTAAAGGAGGGCCTTAGAAACAACATTTGGCACAGTATGACATAGATGAGGTCATCTTCCCTAAAGGAGAACCTTAGAAACAACATTTGGACACCACTGGGGGAAGTGGCTTCTGTCTGAACATGTCTCTTAAAACCTGGTGGATGACGTACTGAGTATGGAAAGTCTTTATTATTCATTCTGGTCCCCCATCTTTCTCTTCTAAGCCTCAACAGCCCCTCAGACATAGAATAGCCTTATCAGAGAATGAAGAAGGGACTAAAGCAGCACATTGACTTACCCTTCATGTTCCAGTTATTTCCTCCAAGAGGTTAACACCTCCAGCCCAACTGGGAAGACTGGACTATAGCTTAGGGTTGCCAGTGAAGAGGGGTGAAGTGTTGTGCAGAACCCTTATAATAATCAGTGCACTCTAGACATGGATGGTTGACTATGTCTTAGAGTTCTTAAATTATCCCCAGAAGGACCTCTCTTAAGAAATCAAGCTATTTTAGCAGAGGTCTTTAGAAAGGTCCAGACTGTACTTTTGCAACGAGCTATAGAGGCTCCTCATCCTTGAGAACAGATTTAAAAGTTATCTCCCTCCTATTGCCTCATTTTTAAGGGAGATGAATGGCCTCTGCTCAATCCTGAACCTCAGCAGCCTCAGTCAGCACATTCAGTACACCAAATTCTAGATTGTTACCCTTTAGAAGTGTCATTCTCTGGATCTGCAGAACACCTGGATGATGTCACTGAATTTCATGGATTACTTTTGACATATTGTTGGGGTTCACACTGATTCCTGCAGTTTGCTGTCAGTGGGCATAACTTTCAGTATGAGATGTTGCCATTTGAGCTTTCTTCAGAACATAGAGTGTTTGCCAAAGTTTTGGTAGAGATAGTCAAACCTTTGCAGGAGAGGGCTTTTCAGGTGTTCCGCTACTTAGATGACTGGCTTCTGTCACCCTTTTGAGGGTCTCTGTAGTACTTTTCCTGAAGTGAGCACTTCTGTGATCAAAGCTCCTGGTGGTGATCACAGATTGGGAGAAATTCACTGTTTAATCCCATCATAGAGAATTAGCATCATATGCAAGGTGTTAGACACTTTTCAGTTCTTGTCATTTATACCATTGGGAAGGGTCCAGAAAGTAGTTTATTTATAGACCTAAAAGGCAATGACAGTTGCAAAGAAATATTAGTTACATTAAGAAAGTATATATTAATTATATGAGGAAGTAACACAAGGCCCATGTCTGCTCCGTTCCATAATATCTGAGCCTTATGTCTTCCATGATTCTTATGGGTGACATTTGCATGCCTTATGATGTTGGTCTTGCACTGTCTGGAGAGATGTCTGTGGTTACAAATCCACCATGATCCTGCAGCTTTTGCTAGTGTTAGACTTGTATCATCAGTCTTTGGAATGCTTAGCAGTTTACAACAGCAATAAAGTGGACCTACCATTTCTACAGCTGAACCTATCATAAGTTCTGCTGATGATATATAGTGGTGGGTAACTCATTTCATCATTGTCATTGTTCAGGGTAAATGGACTCCATAAGGAGAGGGACATTGTGTCCACATTATGAGTTAGGGGCAGTTCTTCTACCTGTTGGATAGTTGGAGAAGTTGACATCCATGACAACAAGTAATTATGTCCAGCAACCAATTTGTTGCATGTTTTTTATGTTGTGGGAGCAATCGCTTATACCCTTGCTCAGAGAAGCGGTGCACAACAGGGATGAGAAGCCAGCTATAGATAGATATTAGTCTCTCAACAGTTTTTTTTTTTATTTGATAACTTAGCAAACCTGCTTGGCACAGATGCCTGCTTTCAAATTAGCCCGTGTACAATACTAGTTAAATTTCATACAAAGTAGCACACTAGGCAAATGAAAACTAATGGACACAAACCCTTTGTGTTAAACTGCTGAACAGTTAATATTGTATTTGAGGAGAATGTGCTACTGGATTCTCTGAGTCACTGCTGCTGTCCTGTATTACAGCTGCAGATTCCAAAACTGTCTCTTCTAGATTTCTCAGATGTGGGGCAGTCCGAGGCTCAACCTGTTTGTCACTCTGGAGAATGTGGGAGGTTGTTCAGTTCTGAAATTTGTTCTGCCCCCCCCCCCCCCCCCGCAAACAAAAAGCTCTCATCTTGTTAATCATTAGAATAGGACCAGGTCTGTGGAAGAAGACAGGTTACTATATGTGAAGTATGTTTGAATTATTGTTAAATGTGGACCAGATTTCATTTTGATTACCCTGGAGTAGCTGTCTGTTTGACCTTTACTTAACTGTGTACCCTTTATAGTTTTATCATTTTCTTTTCTGAAGAAAATTGTCATCCATGCTTTTTTAAAGGGTGGTGTTATGCACTAATCCTTGTTTAAGTTATTCTGTTGTTAAAAATACAATTCATTATTTTTCACAGAGTTTCACAATAATGTTCCTTTAGTTGCAGCCATGCAGAATAAAATCTAATCTGCCTGCTGGGTTTGGCAGTGTAATTACAGTAATTCTGTAATTGTACTATTGTGATCTCCTAATCTGCAGAAACAAATGAAAGCAACTGCATTGAGGAACCAGATGTCACCCAGTTCACTCCTCTAATTTTATTTCATTGTGCAACTTGCAACATTTCCAGAAAGATAAAATAGGTAGATAAGTGTGTGACCTTTTGCTTTCATGAAATACACTTTTCTGTTAACCAGTATGCTTCTGAAACCAATTAATGTACTCTTCTTGCCAGCTCAAAATCATAAGAGAACAATTTACTTTCTGTAGCAAGTCCTTTTCTCCATTCTAAATACAATTCAGTAGACAACTTGCTCCTTGAATTGTTCCCTTCCACACACTGTTATAGAGGAGATGTGCCTATTATTTGGCTATAAACTGTGTATTGCATGATGAAATATCTCTGACGAAAACTAAAGGATTGTTGTTCGAGTACTTTTCAGTTGATGTTCTTCCATATCACTGTTGCAGTATTTCGTACCTCTGGGTATCCTGCCAAGGACAGCACAACATCTGGCCAGTATACCAAAGCCTTTATTACTTAAGGAACATTGTACATCAGCCATATTCTCCCTGCATCAGCATTCAGCATAAAGGTGACATATGTACACTCCCAAGACAGAACTTCATTACCACTAGTCCGAACACAGTTGTACATTGGTCTGCATGCCTTTCACTTTGCTGGTGTTACCAAACCTACTTTTTTTCAGATAAGTATCATGTTGGGGTTATTTTTTTCTTTTCCTTTTATTGTTTACTGGATTACATGTCATCCAAGAAAGGGAAATGTCAGTGTGGGAGGCAGATTCCCCAAAAATACTGCCATGATAGATGCCTGTTTGTTAGGTGTGTCGCATGACCACAGAAAGTGCTCCATCTGTCAGGCGTTTGTTCCCAAGACCTTCCATAGTCATCTTTCTTCACTTTCCATTTACCTTGTGAACCAACATCTCAAGCTTTTGGCCCAAGGTACCATGGCAGAATCTGCTCACCTCAAGCTACAACTGCCACTAAAGAAAAAGGCCAAGAAACCTAGGCCTGAGTCTGTTGCTGTCCATACTCCATTGTACGTCTCTCTTGAGGTGAGTGAAAATGCGGAGGACAGCCTGGATTACCATTAGTTTCATATGCTGTGACCTTCTTGGAGGTAAGCAGGAAACCTGCTTCTCAAACATCCTTAGAGGCCTTGCAAACATCTGCTGCGGATATTGAGGAGGAAGCACAATTGATTATTTCCAAGGTTCCTAAGGGGATTTCTCAGATCCTTGTATGGGAAGAGGTACTGGGTACCTTAATTGAATCCAGGCATGATTTGAACGTCCTTGTTTTATAAGGGTGAACATCCCCAGTGAAGAAAAGGCAAAAGACTAAGCATGTGGTGTCTGCTTCAAGGGATCCACAGAGGGAATGGCAGGACTTCACTCAAGGCATGTAGAATACCTTGAGGCATTAAAGCCTATCAGGGAGTTTCAGTTCCTGCTCCTCCTTTGTCTTCTACTCCTAAGAGGGCTAGGGACCCAGAGTCTTTGGATGGGGATTCTGATTCTGAGGTGGATTCCTTGGCCTATTCCTCCAAGTTACCATCACCTTTAGATTATGGGTCTGAGGAGAAAGAATCTGTCATTTCTGATTCTCCTTGAGAGGAACTTTCCTTTGGTGACATGGTCCTTCACATGATGGAACATTTCAAATGTGATTTCTCCCAAGTTTCTGATATCTATAATGAGTTGTTACACATGGACTCTCCTAAATCTTTCGTTATCCCTCCTGTGTTGGCAGCTCTATTGGATACCTTTTCTGCTGCTCCTCTGACACCCACTACTCAGCCTCCAGCTCCAAAGAAACCCAATAAGGTACCAGATGCTTGTAAGTTCCTGTATAAATGCCCTTCCTCAGATCATGCAGTTATTTTGGTTTCTACCGATAAGCTTTCTAGTCTGCTGCCTTCCTCCAAGCTCCTTCATTTGGATAAGGACAGTACAGCTATGGAGAGGATTGGTAAAAAGGTGTACCATTCTGCTGGCTTAACCTTCAAGGGCCATCAACTACCAGACCCATATGACTAGGTACATTCGGTCTCTTCTTTCCCAAGTAGGAAAGATTGTTTATGATATGCCTGATTCTGAGGGTAAAGCCTTGTGTCTGTCTCTCTCTCTCTCTCTCTTTGATCAGTTCCATTTCTCAGGTTGCCCATCTTTCTATTAAATGCAGTTATGATGCAGCAGATGCATCTTCTAGGGTTACTGCCTCTGGTTCTATGATGAGATGCTATTCCTGGCTTCTCCTTCAGGCCTTACTAGATGATATTAAAGCAAAACTTCTGTATGCTCCATTGGATAACCAAAATTTGTTTGTTACTGCTGTGGCTCATCTTTTTAAGACTTTACAGGATCAGGATAAGGTTATGAAAGATTTGAAATAGATCTTTGTCTGTCCTATTCCCAAGTTTCAGAGCAACTATCCTAGTAAAACTGTTATGTGTGTAGGCTCCCCTGACATTCTTCCAAAGCTAAGTAGGCTTCTAGGTGTTTTCTTTTTTGTGATAACCCTACTCGGACACCCAGATCCCAGAAGCAGTCCTTTTCTGACAAGTCTACAGCCATCTAACTGTTTACTCACCCTCCCTCTTGATCAGGTTACCTTGTATATCAGGCTTTCTCTTTCTCCCCAGTTTGTCAACTGATCACCACAGATGTGGGTTCCCTCCATCATCAGGCAGGGCTACTTTATGATCTGGAAGGCCCTCCCCTCCTTTTCTGTAATTCCTCAGGCCACTACAGAACAGCTACCTCATTTTCCAGGGGTAATGCAAGGTATTCTGGACCAAGGTGCCATTCAGTCAATTCCGCAGGCAGAGAGGGATTTGAGGGTTTATTCCAGGATGTTTCTGGTCGCAAGGAAAGACGGATCTTGGAGACCTGTCCTAGATATTACTTTTGTAAGCACTTTTGTCATAGTGCCTTCCTTTTGAAATCTTTCTCTTCAGATTCTATTTCCTCTGTTGATCCCCCAAGCTTTTCTGGTTTCCTTGGATCTAAAGGATGCTTACCTGCACATTCTTATCCACCCTCTATTCAGGAAGTTTTTGTGTTTCTTCCTCTCATTTTCAGTTCTCTGCTTTGCTCTTTGGGATTTTGACAGTCCCAAGGGTATTCACCAAATGTCTAGCTCCTGTAGTTGTCTTTGGCAGGGTTCAGGGCATTCAGATATTTCCTTATTTGTACAACCTCTTATTTCAGGCTCTTTCCTGTTCTAAGCTGATACAGGATCTTCATTTTAGACCAGCTTCTGTTGCACAGCCTGGGCTTCACTGTCAGTCTTCAGAAGTTCATATTGACTCCATCTCAAAGTCATGTTTTCCTAGGCTTCAGGTTCCAGACTGTTCCACTGCTGGTATCCGTTCCTGCCTCCAAGTTTTGTCCCTCACAATTTATTTTGTCACTGCTTCCTCAGTCATCTGTTCCAGCCATGAAGTTTCTCAGAGCTCTGAAGTTCAGGGCCTGCACTATCCCCATGCTTCCCTGGGCCAGGCTTCATATGAGAAAATTTCACTGGTACCTAAAATCAGTGTGGCTTCAACACTTCCACATGCTAGGCCAGCTCATTCCTCTACTTCCTTGTCTCAAACTGGAAATTTGATAGTGGATTCAGCAGCTATCTCTCAATCTGGATGTTCCTTTCCATCCTCCTCAGCTGTCTCAGGAACTCTTCACAGATTAATTAGAGCTGAGGTGGGGAGCCACTTCAGACAACCTGAAGGTGCAGGTCCTTCGGTTCCCTCAGCAGAGGGTGGATCACATCAATATCAAGGAAATATGGGCTCTCATTCTGGCCCTTCAAGATTTCCATGCACTGTAGGTCTCACATCCTTTGAAGATTTATATGGACAACACCACAGTCATGTGTTACATTAACAAACAAGGGGGCATGAGATCTTACCTTCTTTGCAGATTAGCCCTTCAGGCGTGGAAAATAGCCATCAATCTGCAGGTCACCGTACAGGCAGTCTATATACTTTCAGACTGCAGTCTTGTGGCAGGTATTCTCACCAGGTCAAGGACACAGTTTTGTGAAAGGATGCATTACAGGGTCATGTTTCTGGACGTAGTTCATAGGTGGAGTATTCCTCAAGTAGATCTCTTTGCCTCCACACTGAACAGGCAACTTCCCTCAGTTCTGTTCCTTTGGCTTGGAAGGTGGATGCCATATTTTCTTTTGAAAGAGAATGTTCATGTATGCCTTTCTTCCCCTTCCTTTTCTTCCAAGGTTCCTTCACTAAATTCAGAAAGGCTCTCCAAAAATCTTGACGAAAAAAAACAAACACTAAAAAAACTGATAAATGAAAAAACAAAATTATCCGTAGACTGATAACACCATTTTCCAAATTTTATTTGTAACACACTAAGCGCTTTCACCCAGCCAGTCTGTGGGTTTCATCAGAGTAAAAAACATTAAAAACCTTTTCTATTTTATACAATTCAAACCTGTCTCCAACCAATCACATACCTGCTTCAATTAAATTGTAATTTTAACCATCAATTGATACATTTCTTGATTACTTTTATTGCATTAATTGATTAAAAACATAACGCCTCAAAATTGATGAATAAAAAAACAATATTTCACAGAAAATATATATATATATGTAATTGTAGTTGTATAATTGTAATTAAAATTTCATACACAATGACCCTAATTCATAAATACAACCTTCTTTTTAAAAAATTAGTGACAAGTTATATATGTAATAAATGTCCATCTAAAATATATACGTATATAATATTAAAAAACTTCTTATACTAAAATTAATATGTTTAGTCAATCGTGTTTTTAATTCTAAGTTGTGAATTCTAAGATATATATAAATAAATAAATTAAAATACTGTGTGTATTTAATTAATGTATTTTTTATTATTATTATTGTTATATATATATATATATATATATATATATATATATATATATATATATATACTTTTTTATTCTATATTCGTTTAATTTATAGTGTTCCTTGGTTTGAATAAATATAAATCTAGTTAAATACAATATGATTTGTATTTTAAGATACTAGAAATGGAAATCTGCTCGTTGATACCAGGTACATTACTGGCATTAAGTCTGAGTTGCCATAAACATTCCTTTGTTTCCAGTAGGTTGTTCACATCTCCTTCCTTGTTGATATTATCTGGAATCCTATCAATTACAAAAAATATAAACCTTTTGAAATCCAGGCATTTTGTACTATGTAGGTATAGGGAATTTGTTACCCTCTTGTTTTTAATGTCTCTATTGTGCTCCATTATACGCTCTTTTAACTTCCTTATAGTTTTATCTACGTAGTAAGCAGGACATGATAAACATGTTGCTACGTATACCACCATCTTGGTGTTACAGTTGAGGTGACCTGGACATCTAATGGATCTATTAAAGTTTTGTATCATTACATAGGGACCATCATTAATGAATTTACAGGTTCTACATAACCCACATTTTCTCATTTTTGAATTCTTATATTGTCGGTCACTCTCAAAGTATTCTTTAAGGTTTTTCCCCCTACTAAATACAATACTGGGGCTGTTACTTAAAATGTTCGTAATGTCTAATTTATTATTAAATACTTTCTCCCATGTTTCTTTTACTGTATTAATAATTATACTTGTATTGATACTAAATGGTAATATTAATGCCTCTATTTTACTCATATTATTTGTTTTTTCACTTGTATTTGTTGTTCTTCCAAACCTCAAAATAGGTTTAAAGTTATCTTTCCTTTAAACCTCCACTTCGTTTTTTATTTCAGTCAACAATTGCTGTGGGTAGCCTCTATCCAAGAACATGTCTATGAGTTTGTCTATCTCATTTTTAAAAACCACCTTGTTACTTATATTCCTGGAAAGTCTGACCATTTGTCCCTTCACTAAGTTCCTTTTTTGAAAGTATGGGTGAGAACTATTGAAATGCAGAAACAAATTAGAGTAAGTTTTCTTCCTATATATGTTTGATTCTATACTTTCTTCTTTCCTCTGTAACTGAATATCTAAATATTCACAACAATCGTTGTGAATATTATACATGAATCTTAAAAAGGAAGTGGTGTTCTCCAAGAAAGTCACAAATTCTAAAACCTCTTCTTCCTTCCCCTTCCAAAAAATTATTATATCATCTAGGAACCTGAGATATAATGTTATTTTGGGCCAGAAAACACTGGTGAATATATTTTGTGTCTCCCAGTTTGCTAAAACTAAATTGCCATATATAGGTGCACATTTTGCTCCCATGGCCACTCCTGAGCATTGCCTAAAGAATTCACCTTCCAATTGGAAATAATTGTTTGTTAATACCATTTCCATCATTTCAACTAACAATCTACGCTTGACCATGTGGAATTCTCTGTAGGTCTCCAAACTTGCCTCAAACATTTTTAAACCAAGATTGTGTGGTGTCACCAAAAATAAATTAACTATATCAATTGTAACCATGATGGTATCTTTATTGATATATGACAAATGTTCCTTCACAACTTCCAAGCAATGCCAGGAATCCTTTAAAATGTGAGGTAATTCCTTTACATCTTCTTTACAATTCACATCTATATAATGTGCCATGGCTTCTAATTTAGAACGTTTTGCTGATACTATTGGTATAAAGGGGGGATTGTTTGTACTTTTGTGGATTTTCGGTATACCAAATATCGAGGGTGTGATTGGATGTTCTACTAACAAATAGTTATATTCTTCTTTACTTATCACACCTTCAATTAGGTATTCATAGAGTTGCCAGTCAATTTTAGTGTATGCTTTGATCATTTCATATCTTGAAACTCTTTCATATATATCATTGTCACTTAACATGTCTGACATCTTGTTCTGATAATCCACTTTAGTCATCACCACTACACCTCCCCCTTTATCTGGTTTCATAAGTCTATACTTATCAGATGTTGTTATTTCTTTTAAGCAGAACCTTTCTGCTGATGTTAAATTATCCTTAGTCACACCGTTCCTTTAGTACTCTCATAATCTGCATGTCACACAGCATTTCAAACAAATAAATAACTGAATTTACAGGTTCTACATAACCCACATTTTCTTATTTATTCATTTATAAATTAGACATTACGAACATTTTAGGTAACAGCCCCAGTATTGTATTTGGTAGGGGGAAAAACCTTAAAGAATACTTTGAGCGTGACCGACAATATAAGAATTAAAAAATGAGAAAATGTGGGTTATGTAGACCCTGTAAATTCATTAATGATGGTCCCTATGTAATGATACAAAACATTAATAGATCCATTAGATGTCCAGGTCACGTCAACTGTAACACCAAGATGGTGGTATACTTAGCAACATGTTTATCATGTCCTGCTTACTACGTAGGTAAAACTATAAGGAAGTTAAAAGAGCGTATAATGGAGCACAATAGATACATTAAAAACAAGAGGGTAAAAATTTCCCTATACCTACATAGTACAAAATGCCTGGATTTCAAAAGGTTTATATTTTTTGTAATTGATAGGATTCCAGATAATATCAACAAGGAAGGAGATGTGAACAACCTACTGGAAACAAAGGAATGTTTATGGCAACTCAGACTTAATGCCAGTAATGTACCTGGTATCAACGAGCAGATTTCCATTTCTAGTATCTTAAAATACAAATCATATTGTATTTAACTAGATTTATATTTACTCAAACCAAGGAACACTATAAATTAAACTAATATAGAATAAAAAAGTATATATATAACAATAATAATAATAAAATATATATTAATTAAATACACACAGTATTTTAATTTATTTATTTATATATATCTTAGAATTCACAACTTAGAATTAAAACATGATTGAATAAACAAATTAATTTTAGTATAAGAAGTTTTTTAATATTATATACGTATATATTTTAGATGGACATTTACTACATATATAACTTGTCACTAATTTTTTAAAAAGAAAGTTGCATTTATGAATTAGGGTCATTGTATATGAAATTTTAATTACAATTATACAACTACAATTACATATATATATATTTTCTGTGAAATATTGTTTTTTTATTCATCAATTTTGAGGCGTTATCTTTTTAATCAATTAATGCAATAAAAGTAATCAAGAAATGTATCAATTGATGGTTAAAATTACAATTTAATTGAAGCAGGAATGTGATTGGTTGGAGACAGGTTTGAATTGTATAAAATAGAAAAGGTTTTTAATGTTTTTTACTCTGATGAAACCCACGGACTGGCTGGGTGAAAGCGCTTAGTGTGTTACAAATAAAATTTGGAAAACGGTGTTATCAGTCTACGGATCACTTTTGTTTTTTCATTTATCAGTTTTTTTAGTGTTTGTTTTTTTTCGTCAACAGTTCGTTTACTAAAGTTATCCGTTATTCTGGTAAACTGTTGTGTTTTGGAATCTAAAGAATATGGAACAACTTTTACAACAGTAATTGCTGATTACGCAGTGTCTTATAGCTACCTTACAGGGACAAAGAATTGATACTATGGTTCGCAATGGGACTAATAGCAATACAGAAAATGGTAATGTTTTATTGACAGAAACTGAGGAACAGTTGTTCACAATACACTCTACACCAGGTACATCACAGAGTGTTCCGTCGGCTAGTGATGGTTCGGGGGATTTGATTGGAAGTCGAACATTACGCTCAAGGACAGGAACTCAGGGGCACGAAGTTCCCCTTCTGAATTCCAGCACGAACTCTAGAGACGGTGTGAAACATAATGGCAGGGGTGGCAGAGGATTCCAGATATAAAGGATGTACTTTCAGCTCCTAAATTTGTTATTCCAACCAGCAATAACGCTCGAGACATAGGAAGTTTAAAAAAACAACTGCAGGACTTTGAAAAAACTTTAAAGAAGTTTAAGACACTCCAAATGGACAATGTTTATCTTGAGAGGTCGTTGGAATTAAAACAGGTGCCTAAAGGACTACATGTGTTTAAATTACCCTTTGGGTTCGAACACAACAGTGAGTTGTTCAATGAACTTATAGATATTTTTGATAATACAGGCATTGAATTGATGAGATTAATTATTAAGAACAACAACTTAAAACTTGCTAAGTTGAATGAAACTTTAATTACTCTAGATAACAGTATACAAAACAATTTATTGTTTGAATATAATAAACATCGTTTTGACAACATTATCACAGACATGGATAGATTTGTTAACAAGGGTCTGGATATAAAGAATAGTATATTACATAGGGACAGTCAAGATTATATAAATAGAAGGGCCTATGCACATTTTAGAGAATATAAACATAATAGAGCAATGACACATAACAATACAGGTATGGATGACAATATTGTTAATGGGGATGATACGACACAGCAAATAGAGAACCAAAATCAAACAAGGGGTCAAAATAGTAGGGAAAACAATAATATGGACAAAGTATTTTAGAGGAACCAGTAATAATGAGGTCAGAGCGTATAAGGGACCGCTACCAGGGTCAATATCAACAGCAGTACCAGAAGAGGGACAGAAGGTACAGGAATAAATTCACATTATTGAATGAACAGGTTGAGATATCACAGGACAGAGTTGTTAGAACCGTTGAGAAAGAAGTAAATATGTTGTCTGATATTGATTTAACACAAAATGAGTATGTAGAAAACGAGATGGATTTATTATTTGACAACACTATGTATAATGATTCATTTTTTTCTGGTCATGGTGAAAACATTGAATTTCTAGATGTGATGGATGATAGTGATGTTAACCAAGAATT
The DNA here is from genome assembly GCF_019279795.1 of Protopterus annectens. Lineage (NCBI taxonomy): Eukaryota > Metazoa > Chordata > Ceratodontiformes > Protopteridae > Protopterus > Protopterus annectens. The sequence continues at coordinate 1,829,854,185 of NC_056725.1, forward strand.
TAGCTGTGTTATAACAAAGGAAAGTGTTTTTACAGTATATAATTATACAGATAAAAACCTTTGTCACAATTGTGTGTCACTTTTTAAAAAAGGATTTAGTTATGTCCCCAATTTCAAACTTGATATTGGGAAAGTGATGATTAATTTAAGACTGTACACAAGATTATTAAACTTAAAAATGTTCTTTTTAAAAGGTGTCAACAAAAATATTGAGATGGACACTAGAAACTTTACTTTAAAGAGAACAAGCACTTTCATTCCACCTCAAAATTCAGTTATTTATTTGTTTGAAATGCTGTGTGACATGCAGATTAGGAGAGTACTAAAGAAACGGTGTGACTTTATGGATAATTTAACATCAGCAGAAAGGTTCTGCTTAAAAGAAATAACATCTGATAAGTATAGAATTATGAAACCAGATAAAGGGGGAGGTGTAGTGTTGATGACTAAAGTAGATTATCAGAACAAGATGTCAGACATGTTAAGTGACGATATATATGAAAGAGTTTCAAGATATGAAATGATCAAAGCATACACTAAATTTAACTGGCAACTCTATGAATACCTAATGTGTGATAAGTAAAGAAGAATATAACTATTTGTTAGTAGAACATCCAATCACACCCTCGATTTTTGGTATACCGAAAATCCACAAAAGTACAAACAACCCCCTTTAGACCAATAGTATCAGCGAAACGTTCTAAATTAGAAGCCATGGCACATTATATAGATGTGAATTGTAAAGAAGTTGTAAAGGAATTACCTCACATTTTAAAGGATTCCTGGCATTGCTTGGAAGTTGTGAAGGAACATTTGTCATATATCAATAAAGATACCATCATGGTTACAATTGATATAGTTAACTTATTTTTGGTGATACCACATGATCTTGGTTTAAAAATGTTTGAGGCAAGTTTGGAGACCTACAGTGAATTCCACACGGTCAAGCGTAGATTGCTAGTTGAAATGATGGAAATGGTATTAACAAACAATTATTTCCAATTGGAAGGTGAATTCTTTAGGCAATGCTCAGGAATGGCCATGGGAGCAAAATGTGCACCTATATATGCCAATTTAGTTTTAGCAAACTGGGAGACACAAAAGATATTCACCAGTGTTTTCTGGCCCAAAATAACATTATATCTCAGGTTTCTAGATGATATAATAATTTTTTGGAAGGGGAAGGAAGAAGAGGTTTTAGAATTTGTGACTTTCTTGGAGAACACCACTTCCTTTTTAAGATTCACGTATAATATTCACAACGATTGTTGTGAATATTTAGATATTCAGTTACAGAGGAAAGAAGAAAGTATAGAATCAAACATATATAGGAAGAAAACTTACTCTAATTCGTTTCTGCATTTCAATAGTTGTCACCCGTACTTTCAAAAAAGGAACTTAGGGAAGGGACAAATGGTCAGACTTTCCAGGATTATAAGTAACGAGGTGTTTTTTTAAAAATGAGATAGACAAACTCACAGACATGTTCTTGGATAGAGGCTACCCACAGCAATTGTTGACTGAAATAAAAAACGGAGTGGAGGTTAAAAGTAAAGATAACTTTAAACCTATTTTGAGGTTTGGAAGAACAACAAATACAAGTGAAAAAACAAATAATATGAGTAAAATAGAGGCATTAATATTACCATTTATTATCAATACAAGTATAATTATTAATACAGTAAAAGAAACATGGGAGAAAGTATTTAATAATAAATTAGACATTATGAACATTTTAGGTTACAGCCCCAGTATTGTATTTAGTAGGAGGAAAAACCTTAAAGAATACTTTGAGAGTGACCGACAATATAAGAATTAAAAAATGAGAAAATGTGGGTTATGTAGAACCTGTAAATTCATTAATGATGGTCCCTATGTAATGATACAAAACTTTAATAGATCCATTAGTTGTCAAGGTCACGTCAACTGTAACACCAAGATGGTGGTATACTTAGCAACATGTTTATCATGTCCTGCTTACTACGTAGGTAAAACTATAAGGAAGTTAAAAGAGCGTATAATGGAGCACAACAGAGACATTAAAAACAAGAGGGTAACAAATTCCCTATACCTACATAGTACAAAATGCCTGAATTTCAAAAGGTTTATATTTTTTGTAATTGATAGGATTCCAGATAATATCAACAAGGAAGGAGATGTGAACAACCTACTGGAAACAAAGGAATGTTTATGGCAACTCAGACTTAATGCCAGTAATGTACCTGGTATCAACGAGCAGATTTCCATTTCTAGTATCTTAAAATACAAATCATATTGTATTTAACTAGATTTATATTTATTCAAACCAAGGAACACTATAAATTAAACGAATATAGAATAAAAAAGTATACATATAACAATAATAATAATAAAAAATATATTAATTAAATACACACAGTATTTTAATTTATTTATTTATACATATCTTAGAATTCACAACTTAGAATTAAAAACACGATTGAATAAACATATTAATTTTAGTATAAGAAGTTTTTTAATATTATATACGTATATATTTTAGATGGACATTTATTACATATATAACTTGTCACTAATTTTTTAAAAAGAAGATTGTATTTATGAATTAGGGTCATTGTATATGAAATTTTAATTACAATTATACAACTACAATTACATATATATATATATTTTCTGTGAAATATTGTTTTTTTATTCATCATTTTTGAGGCGTTATGTTTGTAATCAATTAATGCAATAAAAGTAATCAAGAAATGTATCAATTGATGGTTAAAATTACAATTTAATTGAAGTAGGTATGTGATTGGTTGGAGACAGGTTTGAATTGTATAAAATAGAAAAGGTTTTTAATGTTTTTTACTCTGATGAAACCCATGGACTGGCTGGGTGAAAGCGCTTAGTGTGTTACAAATAAAATTTGGAAAACGGTGTTATCAGTCTATGGATCACTTTTGTTCTCTCCAAAAATCTTGTTGGTAACTCCCTTTTGGCCCAGACAGCACTAGTTCTCCCTCTTATTTCATCTGTCCAGGGGCAATCATCACAAGTTACCTCACCACATGGATCTTCTCACACAGAACAAGAAACTCTTCATCTTCATCTGTCCATTCTTCAACTGATGCTTTGGGTGATCGGGTTCTGATTTCTTTCCAATGTCATTTGTCTGAGGATGTGCTTAGTTTCCTGCAAGAGGCCAGGGAACCCACTACCAGAAAATCACATTTGTCCGAATGGAAAAGATTTTCTGTTTGGTGTCTCACACATTACCAGGACCCCTTTTCAGTGGTGGTCCCTTTGGTTCTTTCCTATCTGTGTGAACGTCTGCATTGCTGGTTTGGCTTACCCCTCAGTGAAAGCCCAGTTGTCAGACATTTCTGTATCTCTGCTACTTACACCTACTTTGACCTATAGATTTGAGGTCAAGCAGTTTCTTAAAGGTGTCCTTCATCTTAGACCCACAAGAAAGCCTATTCCCCCTTCTTAAGTTGGACAGCGCAATGGTGCAGCAGTAGCGTTGTCGCCTTACAGCAGGAGGTTCTCCGGTTCGATTCTCAGCTGGGGTGCCTTCTGTGTGGAGTCTGTATGTTATCCCTGCGTTCATGTGGGTTTCCTCCAGTTTCCTCCCAGGTTACAAAGACATGCATCTGGAGCATTTCTCCCTAGGCCTCCACTGAAAATTGGCTTTGTTCCAAATCGGACTTTCCCAGTTAGCAAATGATAAATAAATAAATTCTTAGGATCTTAATTTTGTTATGGAAAAGCTGACTCAGGCTCCTTTTGAGTCTGTAGCTTTTTCTTCTTTGCAACATTGCACCTGAAACTGATTTATTAGTTGCTTTTACCTCTGTCAGAAGGGATCTAAACTGCAGACCTTGATGACAGTCCCTTCTATTTTGTTTTTTTCATAGAGACAGGGTATCTCTCCATACAAATCCTTCTTTTATGCTTAAGGTGGTTAATGAGTTGTGTCCTTCCTTTTTCCCTTCTCCAAAATCTGCTAGTGAGAAGGTTATTTATACTTTGGATTTACATAGACAACTTAGATATTATCTAGACAAAACAAAGTCCTCTGAGAAATAGGATCAGCTTTTTGTTTCCTTTCATAACAAGGCATTGGGTTTGGCTGTTTGTAAAAAAAAAACTTCTCCTCCTGGATTTCCAAGGCCATTTCCTTTTTGTTATTCTTTTCATGGCAAGCAGTTATCTCCTTCCATGAGGGCTCATTCCACTAGAGCAGTGGCTTCCTCAGGGGCTTGGACACCAAGTCCATCCTTGAAGCTGCTACTTGGTCTTTGGTTCACACATTCACAAAACATTACAAATCAGATGTCATTTCTGGGGCAGGTTTTGCCAAGACTATATCCTTCTAGGGTTTGTGGAGGGCTCCTCCCTACCTTCACTTTAGCTTTTGTACTCTTCCAGAAGTGATGAACACTGCACCAGTGATATGGAAGGACAATAGTACAGTTGTGTAAAATCATACCATAACAGTAGATGTTCTTCCCTTCACTGTTGTCGTATTCACTCCTCCTCTTCTGCCCCCATTTCTCCTTCTTTTACATGGGTGGTATTTTCCTATTGGCCATGGGGTTCCTCTTCTTCTCTTCATTCCTTGCTTTTTCTGGATGTACTTGCCCTCCTTTAAACTAGGGGTATTAGTTCTTCTGAGGCACTTCAGTTCTGACTTGGGAGTATCTGTACATCACCGTTATGCCCTACACTGATGTGGGGAGCATGTGGCTGATGTACGACACTCACTAAGTAATAAAGGATTTGGTATACTAGCCAGACATTGGGCTCTCCTTGGCAGGAGATCCCAGAGGTAAGGAATACTGCAACAGTGAAAAGAACATCTACTGTTATGGTACGATTTTACACAAATGTACTTGACTGCAAATTTTCAGTCTTTACTAGAAAGATGGATGGATGGGAAATAGGAAATTCACCCCGGGGATTACCTCTGTGGCTGTGCTCGACAGTGGCAGAGGAAAATAATTTTCTTGGGTGGCAAAAGCCAGGGTACCTTTTTGGCTGGACTTGTATAGGCCCCAGGGTCGAGAGCCTAGTACCTACCTATGAACCTATGAGATGCATTACTTCCTGCTCAGATAATGAACCAGTGATGTGTCATAGCTGAAGGTGTTTAGAGTTTTCAGATGACATTCTTATTACTGATTCCATGGCATAGATGGATAGTGCCACGGTGTAGATTGTGCAAATTTATTTAGTTTTCCAGATGCTAGGATAGCCAGTCAGGTAATGATGGAAATCAGTAGCCAGTGGCAACTTGCCTATCCTGAAGTTGGAGGAGGTTGTTGGCTGTGCCCCATCATAGGCACTTCTCAAGAAATCAAGATTTAAACAGCATGTTTATGATGGGATTTGGGGAGTATAAGCTGACAGTGAATGTGTTTGCACTGTAGCTGGATGTCACAGGTAAGTCAAATAGCTTCACAGTGGGAGTAAGACAGCAGACATTGCACTATGTTATGGGCAGTAAAGGGAAGTGTTAGGAACATACAGACAAAAAAAATCTCCTAACCACCACTGCATGACAGCTATGATACTGATAAAGTGAAAAACTACTTTTACTCTTGGCTGAAAAAAATGATTTGCAGGAAAAAGTAGCAGTAGCCACAGTATGTATACTTCTGTAGTAACTGAAAATTGGAAAATATTGATAAAAAGAAAAGAGCAATATCTTAAGAAACATAACCAGTCGTCAGGTACACGCACCTCTGGATTTTGTAAAGCTTGTAGATGCATCGGTTCAAGTAATTATGTTTTAGTGTATGATTTTGATAGCTGTATTGCACCCAACAGTGTTTAATTGTAATTCAGAAAGAGTGGGCTGTGTGCAGTTCATATGATGCATTTGTGCTGGAAACAAAAAGTTTTTGTTTATATTTTAAAACATGAATACTGTTAAAATTAGTCTGAGACCAAAGCATTCAAAAGGGTGTACTGCTTTTAAAATGTTTACTATTTAGCTATACTTCACTACATAAATCTGTTATCGGTGGAGATTTAAAACTACTATTAGAAAAGGAGTTAATATGGCATTTCAGGCTGAATGCAAATTTCCCACCTGGTCTGAATGAGTCAACAAACAACAAATGTTTTTAAATCATTAAATCTATTGGATATTTCAGTGATTGTTTAAATGTGATTGGCATATTACTTTTGTGGGCTGGTTTTATGAATTGTAATTTGGATATTTGTGTGATTTCATTAGTTCTGAAGAAGTCTTATATAACTTAGAAGATGGAGGGACAAAGCTGTTTTGAATGCCTTGAATCCTTTTCATGTGTGTTTTTTTCCAGCTAAAAAGCTAACAGATGAAATAGAATTCTCATTATACTACTAAAATGTACCAGAAAAGAAAACTCCCCCCAAAATGTAAAAGTGCATTAGAACTGGAATTGAAAAGTATGCAGAAATATACCATTCATAAAACCTAAGCAATACTCCGTAGAAACTTGAGCAATTAATGTAGCCCACTGAAGGCAATATGAAACACTATAAAATAACAGAAATGTGGGTACCCAATGAATTCAGTGTAAAACACTGTAACATAACAGAAAAGGAGATAAATTGATGGCTCTGAGGTCTCTTTGGTGTGACACGTGAAATATCTTGTACTTCAGTACTAGGGAGCTAAGTTTGTGACTCATGGCTTTGCCACTTCCCCTAAAGTTCTTTCCATAAAATTGCAATGTAACAGGCCCTGTATATTCCATATTCATCTTAAGGGGTAGACCCTAACTGAAGGACAACATAAAACCATGTATTTCAAACACAGTGTAGATAATTTTTGTTTATATTCACTTTTGTAGTCTTGCCCAAAGTTTACCTATATTATTGATGTACCATTATCTATTTTTTTCTATATTCTTGATAATTCATCAATGCTGCTAAAAAGTGCCTTAAACATATCATACTTTGGCTTTTCGCTTGAAAAGCTAATGCAAATGTTCACACAATGCACACTCACAAAACACAGGCACATTTACCATCCCAAAATACCCTGTCCCATTGAAAACAGTCTTCAAACCAAGTCTACATTTCAGTTTGAAAGAAAAAATAAAATAAAAGAGAAAAATGAGTAAAACATGGACCACGTTTCCCATTCATTGCAGTTACAAAAAGTGGTATATATACATATACACACACACACACACACATATATATATATATATATATATATATATATATATATATATACACATATATATATATATATATATATATATATACACACATACATATGTGTGTGTGTGTGTGTATATGGGTCTAGGATTATTCACTGAAAGTCAAATGACTGTGCACAAATCACTGAAAGCTCAATTCACTGAAAACACAATTCACTGAAAGTTATATATGGCCTTTTCCGCACTGTAATGTGACCCTGGAGTTAGTATATATAGTAAAAAAGTAGTAGTAAGTAACATCACCAAAGGCAGAGCACATCAAAATATAAAACTCCAAAAACAAGTGGTTCTGCCACCAATTCCACTTAAAAACACTTGAAACTTGAAAACTTTAATTAAAATATACAATGATAAAATATAAAATAAACACACTGGCTCTTAAACCAGATAAGCGGTTTTGGTATAATACCTTTTTCAAATCCTAAATGTTTGCCAGTGAAACTTCCTCTTAAATACCTTCATTTCCTAGTGTTCACTCACTTAAATGCATTTAGTAACTATAGCAGCATACACACCCTTTTAATTATGTCATTTTAAGTGCTGAAGAGCTTTCTCTTTTAGTGCAGGTTTTAAAGGGACAAATGCATTCAGACCTGGTGACTGATCTGATTGCAAATTCATTATCCACTTCATCTCTTCAATTTCTGTTCGGTTTACTAAATCCCTACCTCTTGGTGTTTCATGAAGCCTAGTTAGTGCCATGAACTTGAATAACTGTCATTTATACTAATTTGCATATAAAGTGCATTGCTGGTAACTTTTTTTCTTATGTCAGATAAGTGCTTTAAGATACGTTCCTTGAGCATTTGATTAGTTTTCCCTATGAAATAGCTTTAGTTTCTGTTTTATAACATAATAGTCTTTTTAAGTTTTTCCTATTCTTAAAAGAAAAGCTGGGTTGATCTTCAACAATTTCCCTAATTTTGTTGTCAGATGTTAGCACTGGCCAAAATTTTCTGATGGTTTTACGAATAGCAAAATTGTCAGTACTATATGTCAACTGGCATCTCAGATTGAACTTTACTCCTTTTGCTTGATCTTAACTGTTTCACCTTGGTCTGAAAAATAGGGCCTTCCCTTCTGAGAGCGTAGTTCCAAGGTAGTTGCTTCATTGGTCTGTGTCTCTTTGACTTTGTATCCTCTCTTATTAAAGTCATTGGTAAGTTTAATTTGTTCCTCCCTATAATCCTCATCCCTCGTGCAGAGCTTGGACACTCGAGTTAGTTGGTTAGTCACTATGTTGTCAAGAACATGCCTGGGATGCTTGCTAGTATTATGTAGTAAATGATTGCGCCATACAGGTTTCCTACACATTCTAGTATTGTGTCATCTAGCATTAACTTAACATCCAGGAATTCCATCTCTGTACTTGAAGATGTCACTTCAAACTTCAAAAATGAAGTTATGTTGGATAAAAATTGTACAAAATGTTCCAAGGAGGTTAAATTGCCATCCCATAAGAGAAAGACATCATCCACAAATCGATTATAGAAAACTATGTTTCTATTCCATTTGTTGTTAATATCCACTTTCCATAGCTCTTCCCATCTTGCCAGGACCAGATTGGCATAACTATTTGCGCATGGAGTTCCCATCGTTACCCCCAACTTCTGCCAGTGGTAAGTACTACTATGCAGAAACACATTGTTATACAAGACCAATTCCACGAAGACTACATAGTAAACGGATATCACTGGTTGCTTTGTGCTCACTTTGTGATTGCTTCGATCCCCAAATCATTGGGTATGGACCTGAACAAACTGTTCACATCCATAGTTACCAAAAAGAAATTCTTACAAGTATTCATCTGTTGCAGTTTCTTGTAAAGTCTACTTAAGAACTCCGCCAGTTCCTTGATCCCTGCAGGTGCATGAGGTAGCAATTTCTTTAACTCCCCTTCTATAAAAATAGAAAGGAGTTCAGTTATCCATCGTTTTCCTGAAATGACTGGTCGCATCGGAGGGTCATGTAGATTCTTATGCACTTTAGGCATTTCATTGATGCTAGGTATAGTAGGATGACATACTTCAAAAAAATCAAACAGCTCTTTGCTTATCAATCTGTTCATGAGCTTGTCATAAAGCGTGTCTTGTACACTATGTATAATGGTGTTCAATTCTCTTTTATCAATCCTCCTGTGGGTGGCTATATCCGTTAGCATCTCCTTCATCTTGGTATTATAGAACAACATATCCATAACTATAACTGCCCCTCCTTTGTCAGCTTGTTTAATCATGATGTCCTTCATATTCTGTAGTTCAAATAGTGCTCTCTTCTCATTTCGAGTTAAGTTGTGGAAATGTTTACTTCCCTTTCGCTGTCTATATTCAGTCACTTCATTTTCACATAATCGCACAAAGGCATCTACAGCCGGATGACATACAGGGACAAACGTACTTGGTTTCCTATATCCAATTCTGGTTTGAGATTCCTCATTGTTTATATTGTCAAAGAGATGTCTTAGAGTCATATTTCTCCCAAAATATTTTAGATCTAAGATAAATTCACTCATTGGTGAACGCAAGGAGGGTATGAAACTCATTCCTTTCTCTAATAGTCGAGTCTGATCTCTTGTTAATACAATACTCGATATATTAAATACAAGGAAATAATTTATTCCTGAAACATCCATTTCTTTCTCTCCCTGCTCTGGGGTCGTACTTCCCTCGGGGTGTAAAAAGGAAGCTGTTGGTAAAGCGGTAAATGTACCACTCCATCTTTGGGTTTAGTGGCATTCTGTATATCCTAATTCTTATTATTCAAAATGGATATATTTTCTTTACCCTTCTTAGATAGTTCTTCCATGATCTCAGTATTGATTACCGAGCTAACATTAGTCCTCAGAGCATGTATTGCAGCTTCATGTGTTCTTGAAACCTCTCTGTTGTTTTGCCTGGTATATATAGTAAGGGGAAGTTTGGTGGGCGTGGCCCCCCACTTAGTTTGGATATATATTATGTTCAGAAAAGAGTAATTTATTGGAATTGCAAGTATCCATGTATATAGTTAAAAATATTTAAAATAGGTGGGGGGGGTGCTCCCCACACCCCCCTTACTATATATACTAACTCCAGGGTCGTACTACAGTGGGGAAAAGGCCATATATAACTTTCAGTGAAATGAGTTTCAGTGAATAGTCCTAGACTCGTGTGTGTATATATACAGTGTGTGTGTAAGTATGTATATATATATATATATATATATATATATATATATATATATATATATATATATATACTGTATACACACACACACACACACACACTCACACACCATAACAGATACTGCCTGCCTAAATCTACCCTCTATAAAATAAGATTTTTTTAAATTAAAAAAATAATAATATAATAAAATATAAAATAAATCTCTGATAACACCATTTTCAGACTGGGTAGCTGTTACCAGTATAATGGATCCCATTCAAGCTGTCTAAACTACCTTATTAAAGCAATTAAATATATAGCTAAACTATGAAACTAACAAGTCCTAAAATAACCCTTACTTCATTACTGAAATGTATTAAAAATAGCTAACATGCTGAAAAAGTTAATTAAAAGTCCATCAGAACTGTTGTAGAAAACTGTTGACAAGAAATTCCATTCATAAAATACTACAAAAGTTATGTAAAGCTGTACTCTGTAGATAACATATGCAGTTGCCACAGCAGGTGGAGATCAATAAGAAGCAGTAATTTAGCCATAGAACAGGATACATGGAATATGTGGCTGTATGTTTATTTAATAAATGACATATCTTATAATGCAGCAGCAAGGCTTATAGTACAAGACTTGTATCTTTATATTAGAATACTGGAGTTAGATCAAAGGCAAAATGCCCGTAAAGCATAATCATTATGAACAATTCAAATATGGATTTGTATAGAAGCTGAAAGATGCCGCACTCACCTCCAGAGTAAGCAAAACAGCCCACGTATAAAAAGCGATTCTGCGCTATACACAGTCTTGGTATAATTTATTAATTTACCGTTTGATTCTCGGCTGGAGTGCGGGGAGTGCCTTCTGTGTGGAGTCTGCATGTCCTCCCCACGGTTGGGTGGGCGTTCAAAAGACATGCGTAAATGGGCTTGCCTTCATTGAAGGTTGAATGTCGAGCTGGCACCTCGGCGTTCATGAAAATCTACTACCAATCATTAGCGGACCGGAGTTCCGCTGTGGCGACCCCTAACCGGGAAAAGCCGAAAAGACAACGCACACATACATTTGTCCTTCCCTAGCAGCTGCAGTGAGAGCCTTCACAACACCATTCATAACTCCCTGCAAGGTGTTATGGGGCACAGTTTAGAAATCACTGCAGCTACCAGGGAAGGACGAACGTAAGTAAATTAATAAGTAATATAAACGTGGTGTGTAGCGCATAAGCAATTTTTGTACATGGTCTATTGTTTTGTTTATTTTATTTTCTTACTCTGGAGTTGAGCATAGCACCTTTTGGCTTTTATATGGAATTTGATTTCAGATTTCATCAGAAGTGACTATTATAGTTGCGGCCACTGTGTGCTACAGGAATTTTGCTTGTGACCTAACCTCGACATACCCTTTGCACCTCATCCTGAAACTCATTGCAAAACTCTACAGAACAGGGTATTCTAATCACACACACACACACACACACACACACACACACACACACACAGAATTTCTTTTTTTATTATTAATATTACTGTAATACAAGTCCTCTTGTGATATCATTTACCTTAGTTTCAAATAAACTGTTTGTCAGGTACCTCCATTATATGCTTTCTCGATAAAGTATGGTGGGCTTTGTTATATGGTACTAGTTATCGTAGGCCATTTTCTTAAATAATTGTTTTATGACTCCTATTGTTATTTTTATTTATTTAGTTGAGTCTTAACAGGCCTTTCATACCAATCATTCTTTTATGCCCAATTTGGTTAATGATTTGTCCTTGAATCAATCCATTCATCTTCCTTTTTTCCCCTTCTCCTTAAACTAATAGTAAGATCGTTCTTTATACCTTGAGTGTACACAGAAAGTTCATATATTATTTGCACAAGACAAACCATAACAGGAAATCTGAGCAACGTTTTATTTAATTTCATGCCAGGAAATTGGGTTTGGTGCTGTCTATGTAAACCATCTCCTCCTGGATTTCTAAGGCCATTTCTTTTTGCAATTCTTTTCAGTGCAAGCAGCTTTCATCTTCTGTTCATGCTCATTCTAAGTGGGCAGTGGCCCTGATCAGACATATGTTGCAACTGGAACATCCACAGAAGTTCCTTAAAAAGAATATAGGGACTAAACAAAATGTCCTATGCTGATCGCTTCAAGCCCTGTCTTTTTACTCAGTATCATACAGACCTTTGAGAGGTCATCTGTACCTGCATGCAAGGCATATCTGGACTGTGTTTTGATGGACCTTTCACACATCCACAAAACAAGCAACATCAGAACTACTACATTAAATGACCTAAATTTTGCTGACGACATAAACAGAACATGTTGGAGAGACAGATGTGTTTCTCAGAGAATTCCTATTCTCTTGAACATGCTTCCCATCCACATGAAGCAGAGATGTTCTTTGTGTTTCATTGTTGCAGTCCTAACAAATGGGTTATCCGGCTCCCAGTAGCCCTCGATTGGCCAGAATACCAAAGGTAAGTAACAATGACGTTGGTTGCCATCAGTTGTCAAGGACATCAGGGCATCCAGTACAAAAGGAGGCAGCTGACGTCACTTCCTCAGTCTTCCTTGCCATGGAGCCCGAAGCAGAAGCATCTCTTGCACGAGTGCCAGTCGGCAGTTTACCTTTTTCATTTCAGACTACAAAGTTGAAGTCAACTACAGCTAAGTACCCCGTTGGGGATCCTCTTTTCTTGCCTTAATGAATGTCAGAAAAGGTTAATAATTGTCTTACCTGTGGCAAGCAGATTCCCCATAGAGATTTTCATTCCTATTGTATTATTTGTTTAGGCCTTGACCACGATGTTCCTAATTGTGATCTCTGTGCCTCCTTTAATCCGCGTACTATTCATCGTCGGGCTAAGTTTTTAGCTAAACATTTTGGAGTTTGGCTTAAGTTTGTCAGTATGGTGTCCACTGGTCTTCAGGCTTCGGATATCCCCAAGAAACGTAAGGATAAGGGCCGCAACAGGCTTCCGAAGGTCAAGTCCTCTGATGATGTTAAGTTGGTTGTCGGTCATGCGGTAGTCAGTGAGGCGCCTTTGCAGCCCACAAACTTTCAGCCACAGGCCTCAGTTGAGACCATTTCCAAGGCTCCCAGGCCTCTGGCTTCCATTTTTCCTTCTGACCTTCTGCCTGTTCCCTCTTCAGCTGGATCTGGAGCCGCTAAGCTAACTCCGGTGTCCGAGGCCTCCATTCTTCATTCAGCCAGCAAGCCCATACCAATGACTTCAGCTGCAACTTCGGCAGTTGCCAGGCCTCCCGCATCCTTCAGACTTGCAATTAAATCTTCCAGTCGTAAGCCTGTGAAGAAGCAGGCTCCAGTTTCCTCTCATTTCCCTCATTCTCAAATGGTTAAAATGGCTGATGACCTTTTGATTCTTATTAGGGTTTCACAGCCTCCTCCTTCAAAAAGAGGTAGGGATGTCTCTCCTGAGTCTTTGTCTTATTCAGGTTCTGATACTTCTAGCTTTTCTGTTGATGAAGAGGAAATTTCTCAGGTTTTCTCTCCTTTTGAGGATTTGGACGCAGAGGGGTGCATCCCTTCTGCTTCTCCTCCAGAAGATTTCTCTTTTGGTGATACTTTAAATACTCTCAGTGAACATTTTAAATGGGGAAGTCAGGATTATCCCCTTTCTAAGAACAGGATTAGGGAGTTTTTGGATTTGCCTCAGCATAAGCCTTTGGCTATTCCACCTGTGTTGAAGGAGATTGATGATGTTTTTCTGGAAAATTCCTTGACTCCAAATTCCATTCCTTCTGCTCCCAGGAAACCTGACAGGTACTATAGAGTCCCTGATTCTCATTTGTTTCTTTTCAGGAATCCGTTGGCTGGTCCACAGGTTATTTCTCAAGGCCGTAAAGGAGTTAAGACCACTGTTACTAAAAATCCTGTTGCTTCTGACAGGGAATCTAGGAACCTAGATAGGTGGGGTAAAAAGTTTTATACCTCTGCCACTTTTGCTATTATCTCTACTAATTGACTTTTTCATATGCTGAAGTACCAGCAGCACACCTTTGAAGCTATTAAGTCTAGGATGGCAAGTGTGCCTGTGTTGGCGGAGAGTAAGGATATGCAGGATTTGCTGAATTCTGCCAGTCTTGTCAATAAACATTCATTACATTGTGGTTTTGACATTCTAGAAGCCTCCTGTAGGGCTACAGCTACTGGCTCTGTTATTAGAAGACACGCTTGGCTCAGGGAGCAGCCCCTACCAGAGCCTGTTAAGGCTAAGCTTTTAGATGTACCTTTGCATAAGGACAGTCTTTTTGGCAGCAAAGCAGAGAAAGTGCTCAAGAAGATGGAAGACAAGGCCAAGTCTATGCAAACAATTAGACTTTCTGCAAGTTCAACCTCCTCGCTTTAGCAGGAATTACCCTTCTAAGAGCTGGACGTTCCCTGATACAAGCAGGCAGAACCATTCTAGGACTAGAGGTTACAAATCTCCTAGGGGACAGGTGGCTACCCCTCAAAGGTCTAAGCATTGGCAAGCTTCCTCTGCCAAGGCAGGAAGTTCAAAGCCTGCATCACAATCTAAACATTCTCAATGACTCTGTCCAACTTCTGCCTGTTCTTGCCTGCTCGAAGAGTCCTTTAGAGGGAAGGTTGGCCCTTTTTGCAAATGTCTGGGCCACCATCATGGACGACAAATGGGTACTCAGAACTGTATCCCTAGGACACAAGTTTTCTTTCCACACTTTTCCAGTACCCAAAGGATTCCCAGATGCTCCTCCAAACCAAAGGGTAGAAGTAGAAAATCAAATGTTGTCTCTGTTACATCTGGGAGCAATAGGATCATTTCCTGCTCAGCAGGTAGGCCAGAGTTTCTATTCCAGACGTTTCCTAGTTCCAAAAAAGGAAGGCACCTGGTGTCTTATCCTAAATCTATCCATCCTGAACTCTTTCTTAATAATTCCAAAGTTCAAAATGCTCACTCTGCATCAGTTGCTACCACTGTTAGAAAAGTATGCCTGGCTGGTAATGTTGGATCTCAAAGAAGCTTATCTGCACATCCCTATTAGGGAAAGTTGCAGGCAATACCTTCACTTCAGGGTGGGCAAGCAACATTATCAATTTTCTGCACTGCTCTTTGGCTTATCTAGTGCTCCCAGAGTTTTCACAAAGTGCCTGGCTCCAGTCATTGCTTTCTGCAGGAAGAAGAAAATTCAGATTTATCCATACTTGGACAACTGTCTAATTCAAGCAAATTCTCAGGAACAGCTGTTAAAGGATCTAGAATTTGTAAAGACTGTTCTCTCTTCCCTGGGTTACACTCTCAACGAGGAAAAATAAAAAAATGGTACCATCCAAATAGATAACATTCCTGGGAGCGAGACTGAGCACGGCTGCCCAGATGATATATCTCACCCAGGAGAAGCAGACAACTCTTTCAGTTTACTTCAAGGACTTGGCAAGGCTGTCCCAGCTCCCTGCAAGGAAATACCTGCATGCTCTGGGATTCATGGCCTCTTGCATTCTCATGATTCCATATGCAAGACGGCATATGAGGAAATTGCAATGGTACCTCAAGAACATTTCATGTCAACACACACAGGACCTGGACGTGATAATTCCACTGCTTGTATGTCTTCAGACAGAATTTCTATGGTGGGCAACTGCCTGTCTACAGAACAAAGGCATGTCTTTTCACCCATCTCTTGCTACTCAAGTTCTTACCACAGTTGCATCGGACTACGCCTGGGGAGCACACCTGGATGGCAGATGCATACAGGGCAGTTGGAATGCCCAGCAGATGAACTTGCACATAAATTTAAAGGAGTTGATGGCAGTCCAGCAGGCCTTACTAGCTTTCAAGCATCTTCTTTCTCCAGGACCCTGCTTGTCAGGACAGACAACACCACAGTCATGTGGTACATCAACAAGCAGGGAAGGACTCATTCCTACCTCCTGTGCAGACAGAGCATGAGTCTTTGGTCCATAGCAGCATCCCTGGGCCTGCATCTCATAGCTCAGTTTCTAGGGAGGCTCAATGTTTTGGCAGACCAGTTGAGCAAACAGACCCTGGATCCTCACAAGTGGCAGCTGAACAGAGCATTCTTTTACAGCATCCTTCAATGTTAGGGCACTCCTCAAGTGGATCTTTTCTCCTCTCCGGACAACCATCTTTTACTTCTTTTTTGCACCAGACAGCATCACAGTAGAGCCTGGAAAGTGGCTGTTCTGTCCTTCCCTTGGACGCTGCTGTCAGTTCATGCCTTCCCTTCTCTTCCTCATCTTCCAGGAGTATTATTGAAGATCAAGGGCGAACGACCAAGGACTGTTCTCATAGCTCTGGACTGGCCCAGACAGCATTGGTATCCGCTGCTTTGCAGTCTCTCCCAATTTCCTCCTTGGCATCTTCCTCTGAAGCCAGATCTTTTGGTTCAAGAAGGGGGAAACATTCTACATCCTCATCTTCAGTCTCTCCATTTGGCAGCATTGCTCAGTGTATGACTTCTCCCTTTTCCCAGCAGGTGGTTGACTTGCTGAGGGAGGCCAGGAGGCCTAGCACTAGGAAGTCTTATGCTAGCAGATGGGAAAGATTCTCTTACTGGATGCAGGCTAGAGGGGAATCTTCTTCACAGCCTACTCTTCCTCTGATCCTGGAATACCTGGCTGATTTGCTTCAGGGTGGTCTTTCTTTTTCATCTATCAAGATCCATGCTTCGGCCTTTTCTGCTCATTGTTCTTTTGAACAACCCATTTTTTCTCATCCCTTGATGAAAATGTTTCACAGAGGTGCTTGCAACTTAAGACCTCCCAGAAGGGCACCTACTCCAGCCTGGGATCTTAATTTTGTTTTAGAGAAGCTCACTCTTCCTCTTTTTGAGCCAGCTGCCACTGCAGATTTAAAGTTTCTCTCTTGGAAGACTGCCTTCCTCTTGGCTATAACTTCAGCAAGGAGGGTTTCGGAGCTGCATGCTTTGATGGTCCATGCAGATAGGGTTTCTCTGAGAACCAACCCCTCCTTTATGCCTAAGGTGGTTTCTAGCTTGACTCTTAATCAGTACATACACCTTCCTACCTTCTTTCCTAATCCTCGAAATAGAGGTGAAAGAATCCTACATTCTCTTGATGTGTATAGACAGCTCAGGTGTTACCTGGACATGACTAAAGAACTTCGGAAATCAGCACAGTTATTGGTCAGTTTTGCTCCTGGAGCCCAGGGCAAGGCTATTTCTAAGCAGACCATTTCTAAATGGATTGCTCATTGTATTACTTTTTGTTATTCCTTTCTTGGCAAGGTTCCTCCTCAAGGGGTTAGGACCCACTCAACCAGAGCAGCCTCCACTTCTGCAGCATTTTTAAGGGGGGTCCCTACTAAAGACATTTTGGAGGCTGCCGCATGGTCTTCTGTTCACACTTTCACAAAGCATTATAATTTGCCTTTGTTTTCAAGAGCCAGGGCAAGGTTTCCCACTGCTGTTCTGCAGGGCATTATCTCCAACCCTTGATTCTGTTGGTTCCTCCTCCCTTTTTCTGGGCTTTGGTAATCAACCCATTTGTTAGGACTGCAACAGTGAAACACAAAGAGCATAGTACAGTTGTGTACACTTACCATAAATGTAGATGTTCGAGTGTATTCACTGTTGCAGTCCTGGTTTCCCTCCCTCCTTCCCCCCTTTTCTCTTTTCCTAAGGTACAGGCTAAATTTGGTATTTTTTGCCAATATGGCTTTTTGTTTGAGCCTTGTTTTCTGGGGGCTTCTGACTGTTATGGCAAGATAGACTGAGGAAGTGACATTGGCTGCCTCCTTTTGTACCGGATGCCCTGACATCCTTGACAACTGACTGCAGCCGACGTCATTTTTACTTACCTTTGGTATTCTGGCCGATCATGGGCTACCGGGAGCTGGATAACCCATTTGTTAGGACTGCAACAGTGAACATCTACATTTATGGTAAGTGTACACAACTATACTTTCCTCTCTGTGCTTATTTAAGCACAACTTGGACCAATGGACGTATAACTGGAAATTTGCCCCAGTCTGGCTCCTATGTCTGTGATGGACAGAAATAGTCAATAAATCACCACCTATATAAATTACATTTGTTGGTCACATTTGGGTTGCATTGCTAGGCTCATAAAGGCCCTAGTGGTTGTTGGTCTAGTACACACCTATGAACCATTTTTAGTGGTATTTTCCAGGTTTCTCTAACACAGGAGTGATATTGTTTGTTAACTGGCTGTGTACTAGTGCAATATACGTATGCAGTACATGTATGCTGTTAGTTGGTATTTTGAGTTAAACATTGCAACATTTCAACATTTTCACATATGTGGATTTTGCTTTTGGTATTATAACTTTCAGTATACTACTATTCATTAAGCTGTCACTTACCCAGTTATATAGCATTTGATTAATCTGCCATGATTCTAGGGTATTGATGTGTAGACTTGTTGTAGAATAGTGTAGTCACCTCAGGTATAGCCTCCTGGATTGTTATGAAATAGGTAGATGTGACTTTGGAAGCCTCTCACAGTAGGTTACTAATGAGATTTCCTTTCTGCTATTCTCTGCCTGACAATGTTCCTTTCTGTAATTCCTACACTTAAGGGTGCATGTGCCTCCTAATGGTGCAAGCCTTGGTGGCTCACATTAGACCAAGAGAGTACACCTGGCTTCTGCACTACTCTTTTTTTTTTTTCTACTGTACGGATAGTTCCAAACTTGATCCTAATGTTCTTCATGGAGAAGTTCCGGTGTTCTTTGTCTAACAAGATGAAAGTCTAAGTGTTCCTGTGGCCACTAGATCATGAGGTAAGATCCACACTGGCAATGTTTGGGAGAGAAACATGATTTAATGGACTGCCGTAAGTGCTAGTACTTCAACCTAGCCACACAAAGATGAAGAAGAAAAAAAAACTTAATACCTACCTCAGGTCTGTTAAAGATGCTCAGCACAGGAATGAGCCACTGGTTCCCTCATGCCATGTCAAGCTGTTGCCCGAACAAGTGGAGTTGGAGGGTGGATATCAGTCACACCCATTCTCCTGTGAAGTTCGGCCATAGAACAGAATCACAGACCTCATGAACCACAGTTTCCCCCCTTAACTAGTAAGGCATCAAGTTATGAGAGGCCTGGTAGAGTCTCATTTTCCAAAACCACCAGTGGTGGTTTGTTCCACAGACCATTTATCACTCCCTTCATGGTTGAGCATCTAGGGTATACCCCCATCTGGCTTGCTTCTTTAGAGCAGTGCCTCACTTTCCATGACATGGACTCTTATGTTACACTCAAGACTAGGCAGTTTATCCCCAGATCTGCAGGGCATCCCAGCCAGAGTTGCGAAGGCTTCACAATGTGATCCAGTGCCTGCATTGTCTTGCAGGTTAGATCTAGAAACTGGGTGTTTCTCAAATCTTTGACAACTGGTAGAACCTGTCCTCATGTATTTAATAACACTTGCTAGTGCCAGGCCTCCCCAGACTTTAAATAATCTCCACTAATCACTTCCCAAACACAAGGGCATTACTTGGTGACTACTTGGCATTCAGCAGTTGCACTTTCATCCCCTTGTGTATCTGGTTAACATGGAACACCAAGCCAGTGAGGTTCTCTTCTACTCCCATTTTTCTGAGAAGGAGATTCAGAGGAGATGGAAAATGTTATCTCTGAGATACAGACGGAAAATGAATATTCCAGGTTACTTCTGCCTTTAGGGAAATGCTTAGGTTAATGAAATCTTCTATGAGCTTGTCTCTGACTCCTCTGTCATCTGCCCAGAAGCATCTCAGCTAGTATCTGGTTAAGAAGGGTGAGTACCCTTGAGCATGTCCTTCCTACAGAACTTGCCCTCAGGAATATATTTTTTGTAACCTGAAATCATCCTAACTTTGCTTTCAAAAAAACTAATGCCCTATGCAAGCTGGATTGTATTGGTATCAAGTGATCTTTTCAGCCTATTGTAGGTCACAGCGACAATGAAAACTGGTAAAATGGGTCAAAGGCTTTGAACAAGACTGGCTATTGACTGTTCTCAGCGTCCACTTGTCATCTGTGAGGAACACCAGCTTTTGTAAGTCACTGCAGTACACTAACAGGGCTAGAAGCGAAAATACCGAAAGATACAACAGAATTACAATAACTGCTACTGCATGCAATAGAGATGCTGCTTACACATTTAAAAGAACTGTACACTAATAGCTAACATCAGATAAGGCAGGCTTGAGAAAACAGTTTAATTTTCAAATAAAATAACTCAGAGCTATAGGGCTAATTACAGTTAAGAAAAAATATTAACATTTAGATATTACTTCCAAAACTAGTTCAGGATTCCAAGTGAAACATTCAAACCACCTCTGAGACAGCGGGCAACATACTGTATGATCACACTTATGAATTATTTCACTCACTTCCTACTTTGACTTCCTGGCTTCAGCAACTTGCCTGAGTTTCTAATGTCTAATGAAAGTGACCCACTGCACTCCTGTGGAAAAAATAATTTTCTTGAAGGAGAAATATGTCACCCTTATTATTCAGGTTAATCTGCTTTATGATGCCTGGCTTCAGGGCAGGGACAAATCAGCTT
This sequence comes from Protopterus annectens, assembly GCF_019279795.1. Taxonomy (NCBI): domain Eukaryota; kingdom Metazoa; phylum Chordata; order Ceratodontiformes; family Protopteridae; genus Protopterus; species Protopterus annectens. The sequence goes on from NC_056725.1 coordinate 1,829,875,071, forward strand.
CAGCTACATTACAGCACAACAATATCACTAAATCCAGCTTTGACGGACATTTGTAGAGTAAACCAGTGACCACATTCTTTTAAACGCTTTTGCACGTCTGCTTTAACACCTTCTCACCAATATTTCAGGAAACATAATTGCTAAAGTATAGTGCTTTATATATTAGACAGATTGTTTGCAAACATTATCTTTTGCCTCCAAAGAGGTATTTAAAATTTCTTTCAAATCACAGTATTTGAAACATTTTTGACCCTTTTCTAAACTTTAAACTACTTTTGCAAGAAGTAACACATTTCTCTGATTATCTGTACATGAATCAGTTTTCTTTTTCATAGTATTGCATTTAAACATTTTCAAAACAATGTGTACAGGTGCATGTCTAAGCAATCACTCACAGTTCTGCATAAACAAGCATTTTTGTTAATCCCAAATAACAGTTAACCAGTAAATAAAAAATATGTTGGCAATAATTACTAATGCCCACATGGGGCTTGTATATGCTGTCTTTTTAATTGTTATTTACAGTCTTTTTGGTCATTTATTTATGTTCATGATAATGACTTTGGGGCAAAGTATAACTGGTGTACTTATATTGTAAAGGAATATTGTCTGATTAAACGGTGCCTTTGCTCACTGTTATCAGGGGTGTCTGATTTCATGGGTAAATGAACAAAGTAAAGCTCTGTCGTGAGAAGTGATGTGTGTTTATTTTGTGTTTCACTCTTCACCAAAAAAGTCCTTTCTTTCTGCAGTGTGTGTTCTGTGGCCAGTCTGTTAAAATCAATGTGCATCTCTTTTTTTTTTTCTTTTTCCTTATACTTTCATCATTTGCAACTCTGTATTCAATCACTTAAATTATTTATTCTTGTATTTATGCTTGAACATTAAGATGGGTAGTTTGGCCCTTTTGTGTGGTTTGGCCCTTTTGTGTGGTGTGTATGTGACTTCAGTCCCCTCTCATTACACCATTTTTCTGTTGTTTCCATGGAGTACATGTGATCTTAGCAATTTACCTTTAGTACAGACAGCCAACACAACTATCTCATTAAATTACAACAAAGAAGGTTCACCGTTTTGTGTATCAAACATTGTGCTTCTCAGAATTGCATGAACTGGAAACTATTAATGGTCTCACCATTTTTGGTCTTTATTACTTTTTCTAACCCAAATATGCCAACATGTTTGATGTGGTACATCAACATAGCTAGTGTGTCATGACTTTCTGTCACAGTAAGTAGTCTTTGTACTAAGAAAAATTATCTGAACACTTGTTCATGGTTTCCTTGTGCAGACATTTGAATAGGAAGACATTTGTCATGTTGTATGGCTTTGTTATAACAGTATTAAAGTCTTTTCAAATAGTTCATCTGTGCTGGGGAACCAAAACATTTGACTTCCCACTGACTTTGTTCTCATAAATGTGTGTTATGTGCCTTCTCTTAGCATTTCTTCTGCGGCTGTTTTGGTATAATCAGTCTTGTCCCCCTTTATGTGGTTGTTATTTTCCATTTACACTTTTCAGATCTTTTTGTCATTTCACCATTGCTGTCTTCTTTATTCTTTTTATGTTTTGAATTATTGGTGCAAAATTTTGATTTGATACGGTAGTATATCATTGTGCTTCTGCTTTTATTTTCTTACGTGATAGGGCTCTTGGGACTACATATTTAACAACCATATTTACATAATCCTCAGTCACTGTCATGTTGCTGTTCTGTGGATTTGACAGGATGTCTTGAGATTCTACATTATTTCCTCTTTTTTTCCCTGTACAACACTGCAAACTGTTATGGTTCCAGACATGAGACTAACTGTCTGACATTAGTGATGGTTTAGACTTTGGATTATTGAGCACCATCTCTAAGGTTTTCCAGAAGTGTACATGTGAAGATGTAGCTGTTTGCATTGGATTGCATCTATGTCTGCCAAGTCATCACATCCTGACATATTCTTATCTTGTATCATAACCATATAAGGGGGTAGGTATTACAGTGGTGGATAGATCTCCCCAAATCTCATTGTGAGTCTTTCCTTTCTGCAGTAGATCCTCTCACAGGCCCTACTGCCAGATGCTTTGCTACCATGTATGAGACCCTGTCTAACTTCCTCCATGGTACAAAGGAAGTGGTCCTACCAGAAGACAGAGCTCCGCATATACTTGCTGGACTTGTGGGCAGTGTTTTCCACAATGACAGCTCTTTAAAGGAAGCTGAGGCCAAAGGAGTGGTACATAAACAACCCATCATGTGCTCTTACCCCTGTGCAGATGACTGACCTATATCTGGAACTTAGCCATAATCCCTACGCATGATTTTCAGTGGAGTGGAACACCTCAATTTACCATGTGAGAGAAAAGTATGGATTATCTTAATGTATTCATCATCAATGTCTATTTGATAGACTTTGTGCAGTTAGCAGTCAGCTTACCTAGCTGTGAGATCACACAACTTTGGGAAAGAGACATGCCCTTTCTCCAAAGGTGTGAAGTCTTGGAGTCTGTGTATTTAAGGAAGTTGGTGTTCAGGGAGGCTTGAACCTGCCCAACATATTTCTTTCTTTAATGTTTTTCCCCCATGTTTGCGTGTCCATTCATCAAAGTTGAAAGTTCCACGCTCTCACTATTGTGTTCAGTTTAATATTAGCATGATGGGGAGCTGATATTTGATACTTTCTGTCACTCTCATAATATGAAAACATTTTGTATGCCTTTCTTCTTTTTCTGTGATTCTGCATCTTGCTGCCAGATTTCGAGAAACATGTCCAAGACTCATCCACTTGCCCCTTGATGGATGATAATGGTGTGGTTTCACCTTCTCATATCCTTTGGAAGTGTACAAACTATCTCAATACAGATCACACAACCCCTTCCCTCAGCTAAGTCAATTAGGTTCTATTTCATGGCCTATCTCTGTCAGCTCCACTATTTATTATTTATTTATTTATTTTACATTTGTTGACCGGGCTAGTCTAACTGGATATATGTTCATTTTCAGTAGAGGCCTGGGGAGAAAAGCTCCACATAAGCAAAATTTACAACTTCAGGTACAAATAAGTAAATTTGTAACAAATTAAGGTACAGTACTATTTTAAGCTGAAGAATACACATGTTATATAGACAAATATTACTATTAAAGTAGCAGAAGATAAGAAACAGATAGAGCAACAAACAATTTTAAAGTGGCACACAATAAGAAAGAGAGGTGAAGAAAAAATACACAAACAAATGTAACAGCTCAAGGAGCAGTATTTAGCAGTGAGTCATACTATTTATCCTATAGTAGCATAGTAACTTTAGGGAAGCATGTAATAAGAAATATAAAAAAAAGTCTGTATAGATATTTTTATGGGATAACAAGTTACTGCTGCAAGCTATGCAAGTACATAAGTAGAAGAAAATCATGTGAATGAAAATCATGTTGATAAGCAAACTGTTTCTAGGTGAATTGTTAACTGCATTGCATTTGTCTACCAGTTGGCTACTTTCATCCAAACTTCATGTCAGAGTCCAGAAGTAGCTGAGGCCACTAGAAAGCTTTCCATTTGTCTAATGTATTCTGTTCTTCTTTTGGGTATAGAGATATCCTATGTTGGTCCAGTCTCTTAATTTGCATGTGGTCCTTACCTCTGGTATAGTTTTGATTTTTGTTTCAGTCAAAAACTAAACTTCTCCTCTTCACCCCCACCACTCGTACCTCCCCACTACATTTCACCATCCTGTCTAACAACAATACTGTCATCTCTCCAGACTCTACAACTAAACTGCTTGGAATAACCATTGATAACAATCTCTCTTTTGATCAACACATCAACAACACCATCAAATCTGTAAACAGAAAGATGGGATCCTTATACCGGATCAAACCATTTCTCACCCCAGCAGCTAGAGCTACTATTGCCCACTCCCATCTTATATCCACTCTCTTTTATGCCTCTCCTATCTTCACTAACCTCAAGAAATCTAACCTAAACAAACTAGAAACTTGCTACAATAACATTGCCCACTTCGCCACTGGCAACCCCTTCAGAACCCATCACTGCCTTAATTTGAAACATCTAGGCTGGCTAGAACTACAAAACTATCTTACACTCACACAGCTCTCTATTGCCCACAAAATTTTGTACCAACCTGATAACACCCCTATTCTTTCACAGCTTTTACCCCGTTATAACAATCTTACCTCCCTTCACTCCTCTTCTAAACTCTTGACCAAACCCATAAAAGCTCACAACTTAACTCTCTATTCACTAATACCGCAGGCCGAGTATGGAATTTACTACCTAGGGATATAACACTAATCACATCCCTACCCCTCTTCAAACAACAAATCAAACTTTACTTCCAAAATCACTGGCTTTGCTCATGTAGTACACCTGACTAACTTCTCTCCCCCCCCTCCTGACCTTTAACCTTACCTTGTGCTTAATACCTAGCATATACCTTTCCTTTCCCTTGAAATCACTCTATGCTCTGACCTATTTCTCTTACCTCTCCCATATCCTCTTGTTTGTCTTTCTTTTTTTCTCTCATTTCTTGACTTCTATCTCTTCCCTCTCTTCTTACATTACTTTTTTCCTCCTTCTTCTCCTCCCACTCGCTTTTTTATTTCTTATTGTAGTAGGTGCCATATGGCATAGCCTGTTTGTAATTAGTAAGAAGCCTTGAAACTGTCCTATCTCTAGTCAGGACTTTTAATAATGGTGTGCCTTAATGTTTGTGAATTTTATCTCCAAGTTTATTATTATCAATTTGTATTTGTTTTATTACTAATGTTGTCTTACTTTTATTCTATTTGTTTATTAATAGTATGTCTCATTGTTATGTTCTATGTGGAGCTTTTCTCCCTGGGCCTCTACTGAAAATGGAAATATATCCAGCTAGACTAGCCCGGTCAACAAATGTAAAATAAATAAATAAATAAAAATAAAAGTTATCGTGTTGTCAGGGTGCTTGTTTCAAAGTCTTCTGTAGGTCACTGCCTTGTTAAAGGCAGAATTATTGATCAACCCAAGCTGATTAAGCATTTCCTTAAGGATGTCCTACATCTTTATCCATCTTTAAATATTCACATCAGGACCTTATCACTGATAGACTTGCCCTGCCCCCATATGAACTGGCTGTTTCTGCAGCTCCAAACCTTATGTTTGAGAAGATGTGTTTTTTTGGGGCCAAAACATCAGCCCTATCTGTAAGGAGCCTTATTTGGTCTTCCGAAAGGATCAGAACAAACCATCTTTCCTTCCTTTAAATTGGTATTTAAATGCATCAGAACTGTCATTAGACCAAATTCATTCATGTTCCAATTTTATGTGTTGTGGCTGACTCTACTGCTACTACTGTTCTCATATTTCAAAAAAAAAAAAAAAAAAAACAATTGTACATACAATGTCTTTTACAAGTATGTATATACATTTGAAACTATGTAATACCCCATCCTTACATATTTGTACTGTAAGTAGTTAATGCCTTTCTCAATACGTAGATGGCACTATTTGTTCTTTATTACTTGATCTAGACTAATATATATGCATTGTTGCTCACTGTCTGTGTCACAAGCGTTTATTGTAAATGTTTAACATTGCTTTTATCTGTGGAGCTTTTCTCCCCGGGCCTCCACTGAAAATGGACATTGATCCAGCTGGACTAGCCCGGTCAACAAATGTAAAATAAAATAAATAAATAAAATCAATGGAAGGGAGAGTGCTTCACACATTCTGCATGCACCAGTAACTCAGATTTTACCTGAAGAAGGTGCATACATTCTGGAAGATGGATCAGTTTTTCCATCTCATTTACTTTAGGTAATGAATATCAGGAAGTTGATAAGCAAACTGTTTCTAGGTGAATTGTTAAATGCATTGCATTTGTCCACCAGTTGGCTAACTATCCATTGGAAAAGTCCATTGCACCAAGTGAGTGGCTGTTTCCAGAAATGTCTTGATTGCAGCCATTTGTTCACATCTTTACCAAGCGCTGTTTAGATTGGGATTCCTTAGGAGTCTTGCTTCCTTTGACACCTCTCTACTTCAGGATTCTGCCTTGTGTTTATACCTTTTTCTATTTTTGGCTCCTGGGAGATATTGGATTCTTCCATTTAGCAGAGAAACCTTTCAAAGTGAGCTGTAACAGCTGTGTATTCACCATATTGGTTGATCTGTGACAAAGCATTCTGCATTTTGTGCTTATAAGCTTCCTACTGTCCCTGTGTATGGATGGCTTCTACAGCTTGTAGTAGTAGACAGATTTCCTGCAAGTCAGGTTGGTATATAATTTACTATATTCATGTGTGTCATGCTGTGTTCTTTCTTGATTCTGTTTGCTCAGTGGACGGAGAGTTGAACTGAGGGGCACGGGGGCCATTTGTACTCTTGTAACCCAGCATTTAATCCATTACAGAAGGCTTCCTTGAAAATCACAAATTATTGTGAGTGCATATCTGCTGTTTACCTGCCTAGTGGTGCCTTCACATTTCACAAAATTGGTAAGATACCAATGCACTGAAATGACTGCACTACTTATTCGCAACATTCATTTAAATATATCAGTGTTAATATAGACACATCTTACTGACTATTTTATATAAAGCTTTTTGTAAGCAAAACATGAATGCAAATAATACGCGTAGAGTGCCCTAGTGGTATTTTAAGTTTTTCCATCCCTGCCTTTCCCAGTTTAACAGTCCCTTCCTGTTTCTTTCCAAAAACTAGGCATGTTTGTTTGAAGTTATATTCCACACTCATTAAGTAAAAATGAGCATTTTCATTTAAGTGCCAAAGTTTTGATAAACATCTCCTTAAAATTGACAGTCTCACAGTAAGTTCATATATGGAAATATTTTTAATGCTAATCTGAAAGGGTCTTGCTAGTTTGCTTGTCAGATTCAGCTGATGACTTGGGAAAGCACATCTTACTATTGTATTTTAGCTCATGTTCACTAAAAAGATTGCTAGTCAAGTTTGCCCAAAATTTAAAAAAATCACATTTTGTTCTTCTCTCATTCCAATAAATATATTTACTGCTTTAAGCATATTCTAACTTACTAGAAAATATATTTTTAATCGTCACATAATCTCATTAAAATGTTATTTTAAATCCGTAATCTGAAATATGTCCGCTATTGATAAATTTGTCCTTCAGAATAGAATATTTTAGAGCATAAGGAAAATTAGGTTTATTCAGTCTCTGACGAATAAATCAGTGTGGACTGAAATATAAACATCAGCAGTTGTTGGCTGGATAATGGTTTTTATGACACACAGAATGGCTGTCTCAGGTATCAGAGGGCAGTAATTAATGATATTTCATTTATTGACCACATATGAAGACCATATCTTTTGCCGTCTCACAGGTGCATATAATAGAGTTATAACATGTTTGGCATGTCTTGTCACGTATAATGTGTTACACTTTTCTGCATAAAACTTGTCTTATTGGACAGTTGTGTGGTATTATGCTGATTGATTAGTGCTGTTCCAGGGCCTAAGATTGACTCAGGGGACAGCAGCAGGCATAAATATACTGGATTATACACACACCCACACACACACAATAGCAAGATATTTAATAATGTAGTCAGTAAATATTGCAGTTCTTTGTGGTCAAGCTCAAAGGTTTAGTTAGAGGAATTGCTAATATGCCTAGAAATGGTCTGTGTAGCATTATAATCCAGAAATAATAGCAAGCTACTGCACCAAACAGTAGTTAAAAAAGGCAGAAAGAGAGAAAGAAAAAGTTAATGGTCAAGTATTTTGTAACATTCCAGTTAACTGATGTGAAAAGTCTATAAATTATGCAGGAGGTGCAGAGGGTAACCAGACTGGGAAGCAAAAAGAAAGGCTTAGTGGCTCTGTAGTCCATAGCTACCGTGTTAAGGCTTGAGGTTAAGACATGTCAGGAATGTGCACTAAATATACTTATTGTTTCCAAATGGGCATAGTCCACTAAGATATTTAGAGAACGAAGTTGCCAGATTTCACATCATCCTGGTATCGTTTATGATAATGGAGTTCCTACCCTTAGCTGGAATGAGAACCAACTTCTTGGAGTAAGAATAAAAGAAGTATTTTTGTTTTTAGATATTTATTTGTCTGGAGAGTTGTAGATTTCATTTTTTAAGATCATAGGCAAAGCTTATAAGTTCCTCATAAAACTCATAGCTGTTACTGATATTGCATGAGCTACTGGACTATTTGCATTTTCTAATGGTGTTTATATATTTCATCTATTTTGATTGCAACATACTCTTCAAAGTCAGCCTGACTGCATAGTGTTAACACTGACTATATACTCAACAAACTGGTGAGTCAAGACAACAATAGCTCAACTTGCTTACAGACTTGTTGACAATATGTAGATTTTAAAAATAAGTATTTTTGAAGGGGATCTAGCCTCCCTTCCAACCCCCAGGTTAGGCGATGTATTCTCACCCCCCATTACTTTTATATACCAACTCCACAATCACATTATCATGGAGAAAGTCACTGTACAGAGGACTGTTCCACTCCAGTCATGAAAGTGATTTGATCACCTAGTTTTCAACGTGGTTTCTCTTTAGATGGGGGGGGGGGTGCTCAATGAGAAAAATGTGATTTTCTATCTCTAATTGAATAAAAAGGACTGCACCTGTATCTCCTTTGTAAATCTGCATAAATACAAAGAAAAAAATAAAGATTTATTAAAACTATTGTGAAAGCAGACATTCTTCATGCTTGTCTGATATTTCTTGCTCTATGCGTCAATTTTCACCACACTTTTGTAAACAATTATGATTACTTTGGCTGCTTCTTCATTTTTCCTAACTGTATATGCAGTATGTGCCTGTTTTTGGTTTTGCAGTATTATCCAATTTATCAGTAATGTACTACCAGTTCTGTTGTTAAAGTGACAGCAAATTAGACTCGTGATTGTAATTTGGTATGTAGCAAGTGGGCTGTCGATGAATCTAGAAGTGTGTGTGTGTGTGTGTGTGTGGCCTGTGGGCTATAATGGTCTAGTAACCCTATCCACAGCAGGTTTCTGCCTTAATTCTGCTTTGCCCAATATATGTAAATACTCTTCTTGTTGGGACAGCCTACATCCTACATGATCGAGACTTGTGTAAAACAGATACAAATAATTCAAAACCAACAAGATCTGGCTGTTTAGTATAGTTTTAACATTTAATCTGATGATGTCATTATTCACCCAATCCTTGACAGTGGGCTGAGTTCCAAACCTCGGAACCAACTCTGCCGTGTCTTCCAGCTCGCACTTTCCAAACTCTCGAGCCAGGCGCTGCCCGTAATGTTCCTCTCTAAAGTTACCTCAGATCTCGTTTGCTGCTTTGCAGACCAGACGCCTTTTTTCCTTCTCTCGAGCCTTGGCTATAACAGTGAGTTATTTTCTAATTTTCTAACTCTTTGAAATAGTTCTTTATTCCCTTTTAAGACATTCCTCTCACATTATCTACCCACTCCTCTTAACCTTAATATAGCTGTTTATTCTGCTTCTTTCCTTCTCCTACCATTGGTAGAACTTAAGTGCCATTGCTGGTACTTTCTTCCTGTTCTTTCTTACTTATTACCTATTTAGGTATTCTAAAATACCATCGTTGGTATCTCCTACCTTTAGTCTCAAAAAAAAAATCCTTTGCTTCTTTCTGTCTCTCTTGTCATGTGACTGTTTGACAGTTATTTACATTATAATGGCTGACCAAAAACAACAGCCTCCTCCAGCTAAATCTGTTAAAGGCACCTCAGGCTTTAAAAGCTGCCAGAAATGTGAAGGCAAGATGCCTAATTCCAATGGTCACACCTTATGCGTCTATAGCCTGGGAAAGATTCACTTGCAGGAGGACTGTTCAGTTTGTCACAGGTTTTCTATGCGAACCCTGACTGAAAGGAAAAACAAATTAATATTAAAAGGACTCCTTAAAACAGTATTTTACGAGGCCTTATCTGAGTCTAGAGTTGAATTTAACACTTCTTCCTCATCTTCTTCTTCTGTTTTGAAGAAATGGCCTTCTTCAGTTCCATGGTCCTCAGAACCATCTGTGACACCTGTGCACTGGCCCAGTAATCAAGGACCCTCAATCCTCACCACTAGCACCAGTGAGGGGTGTCCACATTGGGAGGATAACAAATACACACACAGTAAAGTACAGTTTCCCTTAAGAGCACACAGAGATCACAGTCAGTCTGGAGCTGGTTTCTCCCTTTCTCTCCAGATCCCCAGTAAGACTCCCCACTGGCACATTTATAAGGTAGAGATCTCAGCCGAGTGGACAAGCCAAAACCTCCAGCACTCTCTCTGTCCAACCAGTACTTCGTGTTCTTGCCCAAGTAGTTGACACAAACCCACTTTGAGATATGAATTATATCCAAACACACATATACTCCTGGGGAAGGCTAGCACAAGTTCTCCAGCTATTCCCCCTCCTGCCCAGACTATAAGGTAGAAATCACTGCCATCAACCACTACTTATCAGCTACTATAAGGCCCTTCCCAAAGGGTGACCAATTCCACTGTGTGCTATTACTGTTACTCAAATAGTAAGTGTAACCCAGGGCTAAGGCTATTGGAGTGGCTTATACAGTATCACCAAATACATGCAAGTATTCTGAGAGCTTAAATTATCTCTACAGAAAACAGCCACAGTTGAAAGGTTTAAAAATATTTAATAACAGATAATAAAAACAAGACCCGCAGTGGTGGTGGTGCTGCAGTAGCATTGTCACCTCACAGTAAGACACTGTCCGGTTCGATTCTCAGCTAGAGCATCTTCTGCTTGGAGACATGCGTGAATGGGCATACCTTCGTTGAAGGTTGTGCATCAGGGCTGGTAACTCAGCATGTAAAAATCAACTACCAATCAATAGCGGACCGGAGTTCCGCTGTGGTGACCGCTAACCGGGAAAAGCCAAAAGACACAACAAAATAACAGATAATAAAAGCACAAGACAATACTCATCAATTCAACACAATGACATTAGAGAGTTCAGATTCACAGGAAATATTTTAAAACAACATTGTAGGGCAGTCTGACATAAATGTAGAAAACAGCTAGACTAATCTGCCTATATTCCTATTTATCTCTAAGAGAAATACTAAGAGCTAAGATCCTACTTACAGAGCAAAGCATAGTGCTTGTGAGTTGTTAACAGGTCCAGAAAAAGATACAAAATGCTAAATCTTTCTCTGTGGGAAAGTCTTAAATTGATAATACACATTACTGCTGAGTCATTTCACATTACATCATTCTAGACACCCCAGGCTCACAGAACTTAAAATTTTAACATTTCTTTTTGTAATCTGCACCTGCCAGGAAGCCACAGCAATAAAAGACATTTTACATGCAACACCTAGTAATTACTTCTGTCTTAGAACAATAGAAAGAATTTCCTAGCCCAGAAATCCTGTCTCCTAGCTTGAGATCAAACAGTCATAAAATGCTTTACTTATTAGCTTTCTTCCAGCAGGGTGCACTGTGGTTACATTTTTAAAGCTCAGAACATAACACAGTTTTTTTTTACATTTGTTACACAAGTCTGTGGATCATATTAATATTGTTCAATGACATAGAATTATTTATAAAATTCTATTTGGCTGTGCTGGCAGCCCCTCAGTTTTTCACACCATCTAAGAAAATGCCTAAGTCTTCCTCAGTATTGAAGAGTTCCACGGCACCAGAGGATTTATTTGGTTCCAGAGCCAAGCTTCTTTCAGATCAGAACACATTGTTTTCTGCACTGACAGATTCCTTGGTGCCGAAGCTATCAAAACTGCCAGGAACTAAATACTCTCCTTCCACTGACCCCCTTTAAAGATATGCCACCCAGCCCCTTTGCGGAAGCGAGACCCCCTAAATCTCCCTTCTTATCTTCTGTTTGTCCTGCTAAGAGTCTTTCTGAGGCCAATATATTGAGACTGGTAAATCAGCTTCTGACAGCCTGGGGTTACCCTCAGTTCCTAGCCATGCTGGACTTGGAACTACCCTAGTTATAACTCCTCCATACCCTCCTCCTCCAACTCCTCTGGTGTTGACTGTTTCATTTCTGGTAGCACCCTCTTCTCTGGTTCCGAGAGTTGTCTTGCGTTCCTCCAAGTCTTCAGCACCAGACATCTCCCAGAGTCGGAATTCTCTGGTCAGGTCCCAGTGGCTTGGATCGATTTTGTTTCCTTCAGAACCATCCATATCCCTTGGTACCTTGGCCTTTGTAGGATTGACCCAGGCTTCCGTTCCAGAGTTTGCCTCCTCACTGCAGGGTGTGGCCCCGGTTCTTAAGGAGTCCATTTTGGTTCCGGGCTGCCATCCCTGTGTGGGGGCCAGCCTTTAGGATAATGGAGAAGGCATTGTCCAATGGGGACTCTCAGTCTTTGCTATCCCTGTCATGACAGATTTCTACTTCCTCTTAGCCTGAGCTACCATCAGTCTTATCCCCGTGACAGAGGACACAAAAGTCCCAGGTGACTCCCACTTTTGTGGTCTCTTCTTCAGACACTTCTCCGGATCATACCCCTGAGGAAGTCCCTGTGAAGAAGAAGTGCAAGAGGAAGTACCTGGACTCCCCAGAAGAATCATTCACTGAAGATACTGATTAGGAGAAGGTTCCCCCAATTTACCCCTTGATGATGTTTCCTTCGAGGACATCCTAGAAATCCTGAAACAGAGGGATGGCTGGTCCTCTATTCAACCTTCCTCGGAGGAATCAGTATACCCGGAGGCTTTTCTTGCCCAGCCCTATACTTCATGGATCTCTCTTTTTGCTGACAATCTCATTAAATTGATCACTCAGCAGGCATGGGAGATGCCTGGCTCCATACAGCCAACCCCCAAGAGACCTGACCATGTATTATTGGCACCTAAGGATGAGCCACATTGGTCTAAAGGGATTTCTCTTGATGCCATGGTGATAGTGGCTGCCATCAAAAAGGAACTCGTTGAAGAGAGTCCGACTACCCATCCTCCTAACAAGGAGTCTAGGACATTGAATAGATTTGGGAAGCATGTTTATGCTTCAGTGACCTTTGCTATAAGGTTCTTGAATTATATGGCACACTTTACCAGATTACAGAGAGATTTGATTAAAGAGCTTTCAAATACCCTCACAGGAGCAGTGGATGAAGGGTCCATGACAACATTTCCTCTCAGCTTGCAACCCTTGATGCTATTTCCAATTCATCCATGAGGCTCATTGCCCATGCAGTTGAAGGGACGACTAGAGCAGTGGGTTCAGGCATAGCCATTAGAAGGCATTCCTGGATGCGCTTGTGTGACTTTGCAGCACCATTTAAAGCGTCATTCATCAATGCTCCTTTTGACGGATCTACCCTTTTTGGCCTGAAGGTAAAAGACACCCTAGCCAGATGTGAGAAAGATGGTAAGACCCTATCTTGCTGTAGGCATATGTTTTTCCACTCCTCTGAGACCTTATTCTAAGAACCAAAGAAGTGGGAGACTATGGTTTAAAAAATCCAAAGGGCCTTTCCAAGACTCACGAGGCAAAGACTTCCCCTGAGGCAGAAAGGGAAGCAATGGAAGATGCTGTCCTAGGGGCAGAAATGGACCACAAAATTAGGAGTCCAGAAATCCTTCTCTGGAACTTCCTATCAGCATCCCTGAATGGGGGCTCGATTGCCTTCTTCTGGAGGCAGTCAGGAGGAGATTATCCCTGCATCAACCTGCCTGGAAGTTGATAACTTTGGACAAATGGGTGCAGGGAATAATATCCAGAGGTTACAAAATTCCAGTTATGAGTACAACACCCCAAAAAAGACTCCCAGATGTTCCACCCAATCAAAGGGAAGCAGCAGCCTTAGAAATTCAAAAACTGCTCAACAAAAGTGTCATCCAAACAGTCCCACCATACCATGCAGGATCCGGGGTTTACTCAAGGTTATTTTTAGTGCCCAAAAAAAGGGAACTGGAGACCCATTCTGGATCTTAGCCAGTTCAACAAGGCAGTCCACCAAATCAAATTCCGGATGGTCTCGGTTCAGTTGATACTTCCTTTCTTGAAAAAGACAACTGGATGTGCTCTATAGGCCTCCAAGATGCTTATTACCACATACAAAATGGAAAAAAGCTCCAGGAGGTTTCTACACTTCCAGCTAGGAGCCAGTCATTTCCAGTTCAGAGCATTGCTCTTTCACCTCACTACCACCCCCAGGGTGTTCACCAAATGCATGGCAGTGGCTGCAGCTCACATCAGACTGCAAGGTTTTCGAGTCTTGCCATATCTCGATGACTGGCTCCTTACTGCTACTACCAGGCATCTGTTAGAACAAGCAAGGGACTACACCAGAAATCTTTGCACATCTCTAGGCATAACAATAAACTTCAAAAAGTCCACCCTTCAGCTGTCTCAGCAACTGGATTTCATCGGAGCTCATTTAGATACTGTTTCAGGTATTGCATCTCCCACTCCAGAGAGACTTCGATGCATCAGATTCCAAGTCAGACAAATTCTTCAGAACAACAGGGTTCCAGCAAAACTTGTTCTTCAAACATTAGGCTCCATGGCTGCATCAGTCACACTAGTTCCCCTGGCAAGGTTTCATATGTGAATCCTACAGTAATTACTAGGTTCAGATGGTCTCTAATACACCAACCAGTGTCTCACCAAATTTTGATCACCATCTGTTGCAGACAGGATCTCAAATGGTGGCTACACTCTGACCAGATTCTCTCAGGTCAGCCGTTTTCTCTTCCCCAGCTCCAAGCCATAGTGACCACGGATGCTTCCCAGATAGGGTGGGGGAGGCATTATCTGGGAAAGACAGTCCAAGACAAATGGTCCCAATTGGAGGCCAACTTGCACATCAATGTTCTGGAAATGTGGGCAGTGCTGTTAGTGTTGCAAGCATTCCAAGATGCCCTTCCTTGCGGGACAGTAGCGATTCAGACAGACAACATGTTGGTAGTCTGGTATATAAACAAACAAGGGATGACCATTTCTTACCCACTCTGTCGAGAAGCACTCAGAGTTTGGCAATGGGTGATTTCTTCCAACCTCTTTCTGACAACAATGCACATTTAGGGAAGTGTCAACATGATAGCGGACAAGTTGAGCAGAATGATTCTTTTGCCTCATGAGTGGTCTCTCAATCCTCTAGTGGCGAACAAGATTTTTCACCATTGGGGCCAACCTTGCTGCAACCTTTTTGCCTTTCCCATGAACAAGTGCAGAAGTTACTTTGCCCTAATTCCCCCTCTGGGGGAGTCACCCAGGGATGCTGTTCTCCACGATTGGCCTCCTGGTCTGCTATATGCCTTTCCTCCAACTCCTCTCATATCGCAATTCCTGAAGAAAGCCAAAATGATGGAGAATACATTAATCCTCATTGCCCCCTTCCAGCCTTGACAAGTTTGTTTTCCCTTCCTTTGGCCTCATCTAATACAGAAACCATGGATTTTGGACCCAGCTCCAGATTTCCTAATTCACCCAGAGGGCATTGTTCATCCAAATCTCCAAAATCTCAAGCTCACTGCATGGCTTCTCCAATTCCCATGATTGGTAGGTGTCCTTTACTCTCCTCTACTGTCCAATGAATTATTATTGCTTATCACAAACCTTCAACCGGAAAACTTTACCAAAGCAAATGGGAGCAATTTGCTAAATGGCCCTTGATCAAAGGACTAGACCGTTATACCAGCCCCATTCATGAAATTCAAGATTGTCTAACTACACTGTTCCACTCTGGTTCCTCTACATCCATTAAAGTCCATCTGGCATCAATTTCAAATTTTCATTCAGGCTTGAGTGGTTCTTCTCTAATGTCTCACAAGCTTTGTAAAGCTTTCTTAAAAAGACTCATTTATCTTAAACCACCGTTTAAAGAAACAGCTCCCCCTTGGGATCTTACTATTGTTCTTCAGGCCCTTACTAAGACTCCCTTTGAACCATCAGCATCCTGTGACTTGAAATATTTGTCTTAGAAGACTTTACTCCTGGTTGCTATCACTTCCGCAAGAAAAGTATCTAAGCTCCAGGCTCTATCCTGCAAATCACCCTACTTGATTTTTCATAAAGTTAGAGTTGCACTTAGAACAAAAACATTGTTTTTACCAAAGGTAGTATCTGAAAACAACATTAATCAGTCTCTACAATTACCAGTATTTTTCCTTAATTTTTCTAACAAAGGGGTATATGTCCATCATTTGCTAGACATGCACAGACAACTATGGTTTTGCATTCACAGGACAAAGAGTTTTAGAAAATCGGATCAGCTATTTGTAGCATTCTCTTCTCTCCATTTGGGTAATACAGTTGCTAAGGTTACCTTAGCTAAGTGGCTCAGAGACGGCATCATGTTTATTAATCACTCTAAAGGTCTCCAACTTCCTAAACCAGTTCAAGCCCATTCAACAAGAGCTGTGGCAACATCAGTAGTTTTACATGCCAGAGCTTCTTTAGATGACATCTGTGCAGCAGCTACATTGTCTTCTCATCATACCTTTTTCACTCGGTACAAACTAGATCAGGTCTCGAGGGGTTGCGCATCGTTTGGCTGTATGGTGCTTAGGAATATTCTTCCGTGAGACCTCCCAAGGCTAAAGTAGCTAGCGATTCTGTCCCACTGTCAAGGATTGGGTGAAGACTGACGACATCAGATAAAGAAGTTATGTCTTACCATGATGTTCCATCTGTGTTGCTGATCTTCACCAATCCTTGACATGCCCACCCTCCTTCCCCCATCCTAAGTCTCATAGTAGACTGGATTATTCCTTAGCTAGTTTCCTTTTAAGGACTCATATATATGGCCTGGGTCAGTATTATATTTAGATGACCACATTTTATTTCTACTTTTCTATCTGCTAATTTCTTGAGCAAACTCGATCTGAGGTAACTTTGGGTTGTTTGTTTCTGATAACTTGTTGCAGTTAAACTCTTTTTTCTAGAGGCTCTTTTAGTTGTTTAAAACTTTCATTTAAAGGCTCACTGCTGCTTTTCAGCTGTGAGAAACATTTCAACAGTTTGTTTCTAAGTAGTGGGGATATTTGTAGCATTTCCATATTCAGGCTTGTATTTGGGCCTAGTGTTTGTGGAGGCTGTGTGTCTGAGCACATATTCAGGGACATCTTGGTTTAGCCAAAGTCATCAGGCATTTCAGTGAGAGAGAATTGTTTGAGGTCATTGGCTGACTGTGGTCACCTGGACTACAACTTAGACTAAGCACCTCATTGATGTGTCGTCAGATTAGTAAGGACCTATATAAATTTTTTCATAATGCCTCCCCTCAACTTCCAATAATAAAAGGTCTACCCAAAATGCATAAAGGGGTATATCCACCTCCTATACACCCCATAGTTTCGGGAGACAATTGGAGTACGGGAAACATCTCCATTTATCTAGAGAAGCTTTTGAGACCTTTTGTCAATGATATCCCGACTGTCCTGAAAGATACTTATCAACTTCTAGATTTTCTTGACACCTTAGAGGTTGAGTTACTTAGAGATAGACACCTTTTGATAACTATGGATGTCCAAAATTTGTTTACTTCCATTCCGAACGACAAGGGTATTGAATCGATTAGAGAGTTACTTCAGGATCTACCTTCCATAGATTGTAACACGGAGATACTGGTTTGCCAATTATTAGAGCTGGTCTTGAACAATAATGTTTTTTTATTTTAAAGAGCGTATGTTTCTACAACTTGCAGGGGTTGCCATGGGCACCCCTTGCGCGAATACATATGCAAACCTAGTGGTTTACCAGTGGGAGAAGGAATTTTTATTTAGTCATGACTCTTTCAGAAAATGCCTGGTTTACAAGCGTTTCGTGGACGATATCCTTGTCGTTTGGGATGGGAGTTTACAAGATTTTCTTTCATTTGTGGGTTATTTGGAAACTACCACCAGTTTTTTTAAGATTCACTGTCGAAACTTCATATGACACTGTAAGTTTTCTCGACGTGAATCTAAGCATTCAAGATGGCAGGTTACTATCTTCTCTTCACAGAAAGGCTTGTTGGAAGAATGCTATACTAAGATATGATAGCATGTATCCTCGACACATATTCAGAGGGATAGTGAAGTGTCAATTTCAGAGGCTCTTGAGGCTTTGTAAAGATCCCATAAACTTGACCAGGGAATTAGAAAAGACGGAGCTGATTTTTGTCGAAAGAGGTTATGACATTAAGTTAGTGAAACAGGTCAAGGCTGAGGTGCTAGGAGAAGAATCTGATAGGGACCTTAATACTCGAACTACCAAGAGATAGGTTATGGAAATAAAAATACCTTTTCCAATAGGGTTAAGTTTGTAACTGCGTACACGAATGATAGCACAGCAATTAATAAAATTATAGCTAAACATTGGGGTGTCTTAACCTTGGATGACAAAGTAGCAAACTTAGTGGGGTCCACCCCTGGATTTGTTTATAGAAATAATAAAAACTTAAAAAGAATATTATGTATTGATCATATTACTAGTAAAGGAAATATTAATTCATTAGGCATCAACACATTACAAGGAAGAGGGACTTATCCATGTAAGAATTGTAACTATTGTGGATATATATCAACAGTACAAGATTTCATACATCCAGAGTTGGAATTTTCTTTTAGTCCTAGGTTTTATGCAAATTGTGGTACATCAGGACTTATTTATTTAGCAACGTGCCATACATGTCCTGCATTTTATGTGGGCATGACCAAAAGAAAATTTAAACATAGAATTTACAATCACATATATGATATCAGGAATAACAATCAATTGAATGCTTTAGCTAAGCATATTTCTATCCACAATGATCATGGTTTCGTGTTTAGAGTACTTCAAATCATCCCTCAGAGTCAGAGAAGGGGAGATTATATGAGTCATTTGGAGAGTAAAGAACTTGAGTGGGTTTTTAAATTAAGAGCTCATTACCCACCAGGTCTTAATACATATGTCTCACTACGCTCTGTATTAAAGTCCCGTAGATGAAATTACATTTTTTATAGCCATTAATGTTTTATCCATATTTATTGAAATTTAAGCATTACATATTTGTTATACATTTTAAGTTTTATATTTATTATATGATATAGTATTTCTTTTTATCTATATACATCAAATTAAGCTTTATGCTTAGATCCACATAATGTAATATGTTCATACTAATAGTTGTTTGTTTACTTTTGTTTATTAATATTTAATGATGTTCTTCATCTCACATTGCTGCAGTCCTTACATATGGGTAGTCCGCTGTCCTCGGTCGGCCCGAATACCAAAGTATTAGGCTGACGTCGGTCAAGGCGCTTAGAACTGACATCAGGACGTCAGGGTACAAAAGCGCATGACCGACGTCATATCCTCAGTCTTTTTTGCTGCATGGTCCGATGCAGAAGCAGTGTTGCAAGTGCCGTTCGGCGTTCTGAAATTTTTCGAGTTCGGAGTTTCAGACCGAATCCAAGTTGGCTAAGTACCCCGTTGGGGAATATTTTGTTTTTTTTCTTGCCTCAGTTTATTACCGGATGTCAGAAAAAGTGAATAATTGTATTTCTTGTGGGAAACAGATACCGCATAGGGATTATCATTCTTTGTGCATTCCTTGTTTGGGGCCTGAGCACGACGTAGTCGGGTGTCGCTTTTGTGGTAGGTTTAATAAGCGCACTATTAAGCGAAGGTTGGATTGTGCTAGGCTAGTCTTCGGTAAGCGGTGCAATTATAATATGCCGTCGGATACTCCGACGCCCGCTTCCACGAAGAAGCGCAAAGACAAAACGGTTAAACCCAGGCAAGATGAGTCGTCTGTTCCGGACGCCGGTTCTTTAGAGGCTTCAGTGGAGCCGGTGGTTCCGTCGGAGGCTTCTCTGGAATCTCAGGGGGAGACTTTGATTTTGCAGGATGTGGCCTCTCAGGAGGCAGGTCAGGCTGAGGGGGCTTCCCAGGTTTCTGTACTCCCCTCCCTTCCCAGGGTAATTAGGCCTTCTCCTTCTGTTTCCAGGGCTTCTTCCAGAGGCAGGCCAGGTTTGGCTTCTGTTGGTGTCAGTCCTAGTTCAGCAGGGTCTGTGCCTAAGAAGCACATGCTTAAAATGGCAGAAGATTTGATTACTCTGATTAGAGGTTCTATGCCCCCTCCAGATAAGAGGCCTAGGGTGGAGCCAGAGTTGGAAAGTTTTGAACAGGTTTCAGATGATTCAGAGTCTTCGGCTGAAGACATGCAGGAATTCACTCCTTACTCTGATTCTGATGCAGAAGATTCCACTCCTTCTGCTTCACCTCCAGAGGATTTTTCTTTTTCAGAGACTCTTCATTCTATGAGGGAACATTTTAAGTGGGAAGGTCAGGACTTCTCTGATTCACGGAAAAGGCTTAGGGAATTTTTGTTTTTACCTCAGCATAGGCCTTTAGCTATACCCCCTGTTCTGGATGTGGTGCAAGATGTATTTTCAGAGGCTTCCCTTAATCCTGATTCTCTGCCTCCTGCGCCAGTTAAACCTGATAGGTATTACAGGGTGCCTGAGGCTCATAAATATCTTTATAAGAGTCCTAGGGTGGACCCAGAAACTATTAGTCAGGGACCTAAGGGTGTCAGGGCCTCTGTTGTTAAGAATCCAGTTCCTCTAGATAAGGAGGCTAGAGCTTTGGATAGATGGGGAAAGAAGGTATATACCTCTTCTACTCTAGCAATGAGGGCTTTGAATTGCCAATTTCATATGTTGAAATATCAGAATTTTCTTCTTACTCAATTGAAATCTAAGGTGGATGCTTTGGCAGAAGGCATTGAATGTAAAGAATTACAAGATTTGGTACATGTCTCTGAACAGGTGGGTAAGCATTCTTTACAGTGTGGTTTTGATGCTTTGCAGGCTTCCTCTAGGGTGGCTGCCACTGGTTCAGTCCTTCGCAGGCACGCCTGGCTTAAGGATCAGAATTTATCTGACCATGTTAAGACAAGAATTTTGGATGCTCCTTTACAGTCTGAAGTGTTGTTTGGTCCACCTGTGGAGTCAGTCCTGAAAAAAATGGAAGACAAGGCTAAGTCTATGCAGACTGTTAAAGATTTTTTGCAGGTTCAGCCTCCGAAGTTTAGTAGAAATTGGCCTACTAAGGGGTGGACGGATCCTTCCTCTGATTCTCAGTCTAGGGGTAGATCTAGACGTGGTAGGGGCAGAGCTCAGAGTACCTTCAGGCCTAGGACATGGAGTTCACCTGCACAATCTTCAAGTGAGGGCAGGGGCCAGTCCTTTCGTAAACAGGCCCAATGACCCACTTTTTCAGCTGCCAGATCCTTCTTGCCTGGCAGCACCTTTGGGAGGAAGGTTGGCACTCTTCAAGGAAAATTGGCTTTTAATTACCCAGGACAAATGGGTATTAGATATCATACACCAAGGTTACAAGTTTTATTTCCATACCTTGCCTCCTTTCAAAGGTATGCCAGACGTTCCTCCTCAGCAAAGACTAGAGGCTCACAAACAGATTTTTCATCTACTTCAAATAGGAGCTATACAACCGGTCCCTCTGTCAGAAGTGGGCCTAGGATTTTATTCTCGCCTGTTTCTAGTACCAAAGAAAGGGAACACATGGAGACCAATTTTGGATTTGTCTATCCTCAGCACATATCTGGACATTCCAAAGTTCAAGATGTTAACGTTACAACAGCTTTTACCTCTGCTAGGCAAGGATCACTGGATGGTGACTCTGGATCTCAAAGAGGCTTACCTACATGTTCCTATCAGGCCCAGTTGCAGGAAATATCTGCGTTTTCGGGCTGGGGCTTTTCATTATCAGTTCTCTGCATTGCCCTGTGGCTTATCTACTGCGCCCAGAGTGTTCACAAAGGTCCTGGCTCCAGTGATAGCCTTCTTCAGGCTGAGAGGAATACAGACTTATCCTTATTTGGACGATTGCCTGATACTAGCTCAAGGAAAGGACGAGCTTCTTCTTCACCTACAGTATGTGATGGCAGTGTTAAGATGCCTAGGGTATTCTGTGAACGAAATAAAGTCCAGTCTAGTACCCTCTCAGGACATGTGCTTTCTGGGTGTGAGACTGAATACAGCATCCCAGATGGCCTTTTTGACCCCGGACAAACAAAAGAATCTTTCTCTTTATTTCCATCAATTGTCTCGTCAGTCCAGGCTGACTGCAAGGACAGTCCTTCAAGCCTTGGGGTTCATGGCATCTTGTATTCTGGTACTTCCCAATGCCAAACTGCATATGAGGAAGCTACAATGGTATCTCAAAAATGTATGGACGCAACACTGCCAAGATCTGGACACTGTCATTCAGATAATACCTTGCATTCAAAAGGAATTTTTGTGGTGGGCTCAGGAATGTCACCTAAACAAGGGACTCTCTGTGACCCGACCAGAGGCAAGTCAGATTCTAACGACAGATGCCTCAGACAAAGCTTGGGGAGCTCATCTAAATTGAAAATGGGTACAAGACACGTGGCCTGCCAGACTTCAGCATTTACATATCAACTTGAAGGAGATGTTAGCAGTCCAATTTGCATTGGTAGCTTTCAAGGATTTACTTCTTCCAGGGCAGGTGTTGATTCAAACAGACAACACTACTGTCATGTGGTACATCAACAAGCAAGGGGGGACACATTCATACCCTCTATGCAGACAAGCAATGATTTTGTGGGAGACTGCTCTCAGTTTACAGTTAACTCTTCAGGCAAGGTTTCTGCCAGGAGCACAGAACTCCTTAGCAGATGTGTTGAGCAGACAAATAATGGATCCCCACGAGTGGAAATTGGATCCTCATGTATTTCAAAATTGACAGTGTTATGGGGAACTCCAGACATAGATCTGTTCGCTTCTCCACTAAATTACCAGTTGCCAAAGTTTTGCACAAAAAGGTTTCATCCCACAGCTTGGAAAGTGGATGCTCTATCATTCAATTGGAGCAATCTTCACGTCTATGCCTTTCCTCCACTGCCTCTCCTCCCAAAGGTACTCCTAAAGGTCAGACAGGACAAGCCAACCATGATTTTAATAGCTCCGGATTGGCCTCGACAGCACTGGTACCCATTACTGAGAAGTTTGGTATGGGAGCCTCCATGGCCTTTACCTTCGATTCCACACCTGCTGTCTCAGGAGAACAGTCACTTACTCAATGTCAAACTACAGTCTCTGCATCTAACAGCCTGGCATATTCTGTTCTAGACCCTGGAGGGTCTCAGCTACCACAACAAGTTTTGAATGTTATTTTGGAGGCCAGAAGGCCTAGTACAAGGAAAGTTTACGCTGATAAATGGAGGAGATTTTTCATTTGGTGTACAGCAAAGGACTTTGATGTTTCCAAACCTAATTTAAGTGCTTCTCTTCAATACCTGACTGAGTTATTGGACAAAGGCTTGTCCTTCTCCTCTGTAAAGGTTCATGCTGCAGCCATTTCTGCTCACTATGACTGTGACCCACCATTATTTTCTCATCCTTGGTTTAAGCAATTCCTTAGAGGGGCAAAGAATATAAGACCCCCACGTAGAGCTCCTACTCCTGCTTGGGATCTCAATTTTGTGTTGGAGAAACTCACTCTACAACCTTTTGAGCCTGCAGCTACTGCCGAATTGAAATTTTTATCATGGAAGACTGCTTTTTTGTTGGCCATTACTTCTGCGAGAAGGGTGTCTGAATTACAGGCCCTTATGGCAGTTGAGCCTTTCTTAATTTTTCATAAGGATAGAGTATCTTTGCGTACTAACCCTTCCTTTATGCCTAAAGTGGTTTCTAGTGTGGCTTTAAACCAAACTATTCATTTGCCTACTTTTTATGCAAACCCTCAAAATAAAGGGGAAAAGATTTTGCACACTTTGGATATACACAGGCAGTTGAGATATTATTTGAGCAGAACTAAAGGGTTCAGGCAGTCTCAGCAGTTGTTTGTTTCTTTTGCTTTGGGTTCTCAGGGCAAACCT